>NC_136015.1:8722500-8927500 GCF_048128805.1 Centroberyx gerrardi | reverse complement strand
TTTCCGTCCATTCCTCCTTCTCCCACTCCAACATGCACCCCCTCTCTCCCTCTTGAACATTCTTGAACTACCCGTTCATTTGACTTTGACGCATCTTAAGGTCATGACCCCATTCATTTGCAGTGATAAGTGGATTTGCATGGTGTTGCTGTGACACATCAATCAGGTCCGCAGTGTCATAGAAACCTATTCATTGCCCGTTCCTCCCATCGCCATCATCCTGATGTGCCTCAGCCCATTATAGTCTTTTGCCAGGAACACCCAGCACATATGCTTTTCCCATTCCCTGTAATTGGAACTGAGAACAAAAGCGTCTATTGGCTCGACAATTAAGATATCAAGTGATACAAATCCTATGATTTCCTCAGCACTGATCCCCCTTCTGTCCCTCTCAGGCACAATGAGACAGAATGATGCTATATCCCAAATGTGATTTATCTGGCAGCATAGTGCAGCTTCTGACAGAGCTGCAATAAAATCTTCTGTTTGGCCCATGCGTTGGCAGTTGGAGATGGGGTGTATCAAGACCTCTGGACTGAGCTCTATCATAGAAGGCTGTAATAGGAACACTTTGGACAGGCGGCTGATAGCAGCTTCAATAAGGGAGGCTGATTATGATGCATGGATCTCTGGTTCTTCCTTTGGAGCTGGCTCTAATCCGCTGGTAATCTCTTCACAACCTTCGTTATGGAGGGATTTTTTCCGCTGTCTCAAGCGTCCTAAAGTAGCAAAATGTGCGAGATGGGTTTATGGAGCGAGAGAGATGGAGAGGGAGAGTTTGAAAGAAAGAAAGAGGGAGTTAGTGAGGGAGAGAGAAAGAGAGAGAGAGAGACAGAGAGATCAAGAGGGAGTAAGAGACAAAGAGAGAGAGATTACCACCAAGCAAACGATTTAATTGCTGATTCATCTCTATTTGGCCACTCGAATCAGTATTTTTATACTTCATAGAAGATAGAAAAAAAGCCTTCTCTTGTGGTCATGCATTATCATAATCCCATTCTTCTCTGAAATGGACATTTTTATTGAGAAAACAAACAATCATAGTCTCATTTGAATCCCCTTCAATTTTTGTGGATAGCCACTCATTAGCTGGATAATTTTGAATATTTTCTCCTCAGAGACTTCATTTTCCAGTCATGGGATTTAACGAGTAAAGTCTGATCTTTTCTCCCCAGAAAAGGCATAAATATTAATGTGTTCCTTTCAATATTCTGCTTTGCTTTATTGCAAGGCGCAGGCCGTCGCCTGCTAAACGTCGAACAAAACTCCATCGCTCATGACAGGGAAACGTTTTAACTAAGATGCCTGAGCGTCGGCTGAATTTGTCTTCTATATGCCGTTAGCTCAAAACGGCCACATTAATAAGAAAATCTGTTTATTGAAGCAAGATGGATGCCATTCTATTTTTACCCCTGCTATAACATACAATGAGTTTTCTCCATGCTTCTGTCTCTGAGTGATTGATTCGAGCGTATAGGCGACTGTCCCCTAAGTCCAGTGCACAAATATCATGTTTTCTCTCCATGCGCTTTCTGAAATGCCATTAAACTTCCAGCATTATGAGAGATTATTAATGTGAGGTTGATATTTGCCTGAAGCAAAACCGTTAGATGGAGGAATGGATCGATGGATGGATGGTGAGACATTACCAGTGCCTTAGGGATACCGGGACGCATGGGGTCCATCTGAGCACCTGAGAGTAGTGAGGTGACAAAGAGATGAATGGCGAGCGCAGCTTCGCTTTTAGGTTGCTGCTTTACGCACTGCATCAAGCTGTCATTGAACATAAGGACATTATCTCCTTCAATATGAACGAATTCAGTAAATCTGACATCCTGAGTAATATTCCGTGCGTTTGATCGTTCTCCTGCAGCTGGAGAACTACATCCAGGAGAACGTGCGCTCCGGGATGGACGAAATGAAGAGGAACGCCGTCCACACCCAGACAGCAGCCATGTTGGAGATGGGGACCAACCTCCTCAGCCAATCGGCGGAGCAGACCCGCAAACTGACGGACGTCGAGACCCAGGTGAGCCGGTCGGGAAGCAGCTGAGTGAACCTGAGAGAGAGAAGGCGTTTGAAGCCAATCCAAATCAACAAACACGGGGTCACGACCGCGCGCCGAGACACATTATGTCACCGGCAAACAAATTGATGAGTAGGCAATTAGATACACATCAGATGTAACCGACTGACTCAGATCCAAAGGTGGTGACCACTGCTTTGAAACAGCTGGTATTTGGTTGCACAAAGTCTGATTGACACAATGAGTTGAGCTAGGTGACTGACAACAAGCCAATTAAAACATAAAAGGCGAGTACCACAACACAGATGTGTCTTCAATCATGCCATCGACCTGTTTTTACAGATTGAGGTGTTATGATCCCAGTGCTTTCTTTCCCTCTCTACAAAGTCGTTATAATGCGTGAAATCACAACCTGTACAAATATCGGAGCTGCTTTGTTCAAGTTTTTGTTTTATCTCATACTTCAAAACATGGCACAGGTGCATATGAGATAATTACTGCTTAAGTTTTTTTATTGTGAGATCAAAGGCTGCACATTATGAGTCTCATGCATCTTTTATCCCCATGCGTCTGTCTAGCCATACACCCTTCATCCATGCTTCTACCCATACATAATGCATCTATTCCACTGTTCTTACCTATCTATAGGTGTTGAACCAGACAAGTCGCCTGGAGATCCAGCTGCTTGAGTACTCGCTATTCACCAACCGACTGGAGAAACATATTCTCCAGCAGACTCAGGAGATCTCAAGCCTCAATGACAAAAACAGGTGAATACACTCACACTTAACATTATGTTTTAAGGCAGGAGTCGGCAATGCAAGACATCTACCTAGAGTGGGTTTCCTGGCAGCTTTTTATTGGCTACGGATGGGTTAAAGATATTAAAGGCACTAAGACGTTTTCCAGAAACTCATCTCAGAAGTAAAGTACAATCCCTGGTGGAATTCAAAGTTCAGATCCACTATTGTTTGTTATCATTATGAAAGTGAAAGTGGGGATCTGAGAAATTGTTTTTTCACCACTTTGGTGACATCTCATTGCTGTGGTATTTTTTCACTGCACTTCTTTTGTTTTTCTTTTTCTTTTCTGTTGATGAAGTCTGAAATTCTGTCGGTGGCACTCTTTTCTTTGTCTGTTCAGCCATGGTGGCTATCTCTACTCATGCTAACTACCCAGTTCTTCTTCTACTTATTCTAAACAAACCACAGTTGCTCCTGCTGGAAACATAAAACACATCGTTTCCTGTGCACCAGAGGATTTTTCCCAGGAAAAACCTACCAGACACAAAACCGCAGATGTAAACGCTAGAATATTATTGCATAATATACTGTATATACATGTTTCCCACTCTCTGTCGCCAATTGATATAAAAACATCATACATTTATTGTTGCAGATTATTATTAAAGCGGTTCTTTCCATAGTAGTGGAAGCTTAGTAGTAATAATTTCAACACCGACTATAAAAGGATATCTTGCATTCAACTGCATTCAAAATAGATGTGAACCAGTGAGGTGCACTTTATGATCATGAGCTGTGTGTATGTGTTTGTGTGTGTGGATGGATGGATGGATGGATGGATGGGCAGGGCGCGCGAGGAGGAGTTTCCCATTCTTCTCTCTAGGAACACAAGGTCAGATTAGGGCCAGCGACAGACGCAGGGGTTAAGGACAGGTCGCTGGGCGGCGCGAAGGGAGAGCATGTTTTCTCTCTTTGTATCTGGCTGTTTATCATTCCATCCATCTGTAGCGAGTGTGACTGGGAGAACACAGCGCCCCAGCCCCACCACCTGTTACACATCTGGCCCCGCTCGGCCCCTTTGGCCCTCGTCCTTCATGTTCGTGACACGGCCCTGACATGTAAATAAATGAATACATCTTCGCAAGGGCAAACGCCATGACGGGACACAGGAGATTACGGGGGTCAGAGTAGATTCGCAGCCAAGGCAGCTGCGGAGTAGAGGAGAAATAAGCACTTGAGCAGTGGTGAGGGGCTACTGCTGCTGATCCTCCGGGGCATGGAGCCAGCTTTGAACCGCTGCCAGCTGAAAAGAGGAGAGAGAAATGTTTGTTTTCATAGGAATTACATGCAAAACACTAGTTGGAAGAGTGGCAGGAAGTGTAGTACATTGTGGTGACAGAGAGGATAATCTAATAGCAATATATCTTCATAGCAATAAATATTATGTGGTCATAAGCATAACAGTTTGAATGCCCGTAATGCAATGCGATCCAAATTGCTGTATTTGCTCTGTCAAACCCCTAACTGTTTAAACATTGGCAAGCTGGATCACGGCACTGCTCTAAACTTTCATTGCACCTCAAAGTAAAAACGACGCAAAGGAGACCAATTTTTAAGCCTTGCCTTGCACTTTTATCGAGTGCGCTCCCACGAAGCGAATTCGAAATAGAATTTGCCGTTAAAATTTATTTGAATTTATCCCGCTTTCCTTCCAGGGCACAATCAGAGTTCGTGCTTAAAAGCGGGAGACCGAGGATACGTGTTTAGTCTAGCGAGTGTGTGTGAGCACGGGGCTGAAAAGTAGCTTGTTCAATCTGGGTGGTGGGATTGTTTCAATAAATAACTGCTGCAGAGTCGTTAGTCAGAGCCATAAAGATCAGGCTGCAGGGATTTATGATGTTCATTTGGAGCTGGGGGTGTGGAGCCTGTGTGCACAAATACACAGACACACACGCAGACAAACACACACGTGCACACGCGCTTTGTCAGATTGGTGCCTCATGGCTATGATCAAGAGGCCTAGCATGCGGGCCCATCTGTGAGCGTCGCTGCTGTACAGGTGTTTCTGTGGTGTTAGCCCAATGAGACTGTCATGCCGAGCTCTATAAGTCATCCTCACCTCAGTCAGTGTGTGAGTAAATGTGCATTTGTTTGTGCAACCTCCACTGTGGAAGGTAAATTCTGAATGGATGGATGGTCAGCAGTTCTGCTCTCCCCCTGCGCCTTCGATCTTCTCTCTTCACATCTCCTCCCTCCTACAGTGCAAACAATATCCATCTGAACAATTCATTTCATATAGTCGTGAGTCTTCAGATCTTATTTTCCTGAAAGCAAATGAAAAAATATGCCACTGGGTGTATTACTTCATAACTAGTTTCCAATGATGCTTCCTCCGTTTTAAGAATATTGTTGAAATAGGTAACACTTTATTTGGATAGTCCCATCAACTGACAAAAAGTAGATATTCAACAAAGTGTCACTTGCCTATTCGATGCATCTCCACAGACTATGTAACCCTAACCCTGACCTTAGCATAACCCTAACCCTAATATTAACCCTAGCCCATACATATATATAATATGTATAGGCTACTGTTCACACAATTATGAGTATCATTTGAAACTCAGTAGACTTTTTTGTTAATTGTTGAGTATCAGCATTGGAATATCCAAATAAACTGTGACCTAAAATTTCTGGCACAAGAATATTGTTGAAAACAAGCAAAACTATCTTGGAATAAGGGACCTCACTCTCCTTGTTTCAAGATTTTGTCTAAATGTGCTGGAAAGAAGTGAAATTATCACACCTCATCGGCTTGTTTTCAGGGATATAACTCGATACTTGACTAAATGATTTTTTTGCCATGTAAATCTTTTGTATTTGACAGTTTTCTGGAAGAGAGGTTCTTAGCGCTGGAGGCCCGGTACGGGAGGGAGCTGCAGGGCTTGCAGAGCGAAAAGCAGCAGCTTCAGGAGCTCCTGGAGCAGCAGAGTGGACTGGTCAGCCAGCTCCAGGGAGAGCTGGGCAGCTCCACATACAACAGCACCGTACTACAGAGACAGCAGGCCGTGCTCACAGACACTGTGCAACAGCTGCTGGCTATGGTCAATCACTGCAATGGTAAGGCATGATGAGCAAATCGTTTCATCGTGATACAAAGTAAGGAGAGACACAAACTGGTGTTGTGGCTATTATGTTCTGACAGAAGTGTTTTTGAGGGTTTAAAGCTGCACTAGGCAATTTTGCATGTCGGCGGCTCCAAATGGTAGCGAGAGGTAACTGTTTAAAAACTGATTGAACTCCAATACACAGAAATCATGTAATGTGTCATCGGTAAACTGCACACAGCATGCTTATGTTTACCAACCCGGCCAGTCTGTGATTGCTTTATACCAGCGGATACCACAGGGATGAGAGAGGCAAAAGAGCTAACATCGGTGAGTCCAGTTTTCTGTGGACGAAGCGCTGCTCACTGCTGTTTAGGAGACAGTTTGTATTTCGCTCATTTTGATTTGGGCAAATAGGACGCATTTCAGTTAGGGGGGATGGGACACTCTTCTCTATTGTAGCCCCACTTTGTGATTTAGGTTGATAAAACAAGAACAACAAAAAAATATTGCCTACAGTGCAGCTTTAAATTCAAATCTCAGACACATTACACACACAAAGGTCAGGTCAAAGCCTTTCATTAACCCAGGGAACTCAGATGTGGTTGGGATTTGTGTGCAATCCATAAGGTTGCCATCTGTCAACATGCGCCTGCATGTTTTTACAGAAATCTCCACTGTGCCCAAGGAGGAGCCGCTCAGTTTCAGGGACTGTGCGGAGATCCTGCGATCTGGAGTGACAGAGAACGGGATATACAGCTTACGTCTCCCCAACTCCACCCAGACTGTCAAGGTACTAAGGCTCTAAAGGTCATTGGCCTTTTCTTCTAAATATCACCTAATTGAGTCTGGCATGGTATCAAGCATTGTGAAACTTTTGCTGTAAGACATTTCATCCCATTGTCTTATGTAGCAATAGGATAGTTTTTATTGATTTTACTGGCTATTTCCAGCCTAGGTAATGTGAAGCTAACACACACTAGTGTACATATTGACATTCAGAGCTGTTATCATTTTTTCTGGACCACAGTAAACTCTGGAAGGACAAACTGTTCCGGTGTAATGGTATTCTACTGGGATTTTTTTTGGCATAGAGATTGATGGAAATGTCATGCTGGGTTACAGAGAGCTAAAATAATAAGCAACAGGAGCATTGTGCCCTGCAGGCTCCAGGGTGAGCGAGTGTGTGCAGTCGAATGCTAAGTCAGAATAGCTTAAGAGGCACCTCCGCTGACCTGAAGTGGCTGGCCCTTGCTAACTCAACCATGGCATACACCAGCAGGCTATCCTTTCTCTGAATCAAAACTACCATTCTTGGCTGGGATCTTCACTGTCAGGGCTTACCAGAGAAAAACAAAAGATACCAGTGAAATTGTTTTTTTGTTATTCATTACTTTCACTCTAGTTTACTGGCTGGCACCATCTCCTACCGCCTCTGTTTCCCCCCCCTGTTCTTCCTCTTCATTTCCTGTGGGCAATGCAGCCAGGTGTTTGGCATTGGTGCCATGTGTTTCCTGCCAGCTGGGGCCAATGCACGTTTCCATAGATGCAAGTTAGTACTCCTCACATCAACGCTGCTTTCAATCTATGCCATCTAATTCCAGTGTGGCTGGCAAACTGGGTGGCTGCATAAAAGTGGGGCAGACTCAAATTGCCCTATTTTCAATGCAGAGAGCAGGCTTTCTCAGTTGGACAGGAGACAAAGAGCACATATGTGTGTGGGATGCAGAGTTGGCCATAGTGAAATTGTTGCGATCAAAAGATAGACGAACCAAAAAAGTTATTTTAACAAGCAAAGTTAACTGTACCGCATCCATCCGTCTACAGTATGCATCTATCTATCTATCTATCTATCTATTTATCTATCTATCTATCTATCTATCTATCTATCTATCTATCAATCAATCAATCAATCAATCAATCAATCAATCAATCAATCAATCAATCAATCAATCAATCAATCAATCAATCAATCAATCTATCTATCTATCTATCTATCTATCTATCTATCTATCTATCTATCTACACTAAGGCTGTGAAGGGTGCAGATGTTTAGAAGACAAAAGTTTCTAACAGTTTTCTCCTTTTTTAACTGGCACGATAATACAAATACTTTGCAGCTGAAAATAATCCTCATACTATTCTTGTTGACAGGTATTGACATTGCCATGGCGACAGTCACAGATTCTTCAACATATTATTCTCTTCATCATACCAGGCACACATGATTAGGAGAGATAACAGAGCCTGTTCTGAAAGCTACACACGCATGGAGGCTCATAAAGTGAAATGCATGACTCTATAAACACATATTGAGAAATCACTATTATGTCTCTTGAAACCCCTCGCAAATTACCATAACCACGACAATATCTTTTTAAAGTCATATAATGCCTAAATTGACTGGATTTTTGCATTTTATTGTAATAGAGTTGGCCCTAAATGACTGCTTGCTGTCCAATAGTAAGTGGATTTGGAGTATTAAATATGGATCTAGTGGAAATCAGTATTAACGACCACATTTGGGAAATGAGTTAAATCGAGAATTCTATTTCAAGGCTCTGCTTTTGTATCCGATGGTGCTGCCTTAAAGGCCAGAACATTGGCTTAATGTGCCAGAGAATAATCACAGCATGTTGCTATTCAGCTCTGTTTTCTGAGGTAAAAGACCTAAGTGTCATTTGACTTTGATTTAGCAGTCCTATTCTGGGAAAGGGCTGGAAACCTTCATCTTGGTTCCAGCGGAAAATAGCCAGTTGAGATGTTGAAATACGGAGGTCTCTTGGGATGCTGTCCACCCACCAGCATGTATGCGTCAGCTGTGGAGCACCCTAGGACTCCTGAGCCAGGACAGGGTGGGCTGTTTGGTGAATGGGGGAGTAGCCGAGCAACCCACCAAGCAAATCAATTATTTGTGTCGCCAGTTGAGGACAAACTCACCCTAACCCTAACCCTTAGACAGTTGCAATAAATAAATTATGTCTCAAGAGTAATGGCCAGCATTACAAGTTGCAGTGATGGTTATATAGTAACAAATGTCACTGTCAATATCTGTATAATCTGAGCTGACAACAGTGTATGAGTAGAATTTCAAACATTGTGCATGAGAAAACTGATAAAGACCCAGCCTGTGGCCACCAGGTATGCAGACTGAATACAGCTGTTCAATTAAAAAGGATCGCAGTAACAAAAAAGCATCTAA
This sequence comes from Centroberyx gerrardi, assembly GCF_048128805.1. Lineage (NCBI taxonomy): Eukaryota > Metazoa > Chordata > Actinopteri > Beryciformes > Berycidae > Centroberyx > Centroberyx gerrardi. The sequence goes on along the minus strand of NC_136015.1, from coordinate 8,918,422 downwards.
TCTTACCACCCAAGGGAGAATTTCACACATTCAGAGTTGCTCACGATGCCCGAGGGAGGCGGAGACATGTCGAGTTAAATGCCTAAAATGTGTAAAAACCATTCCCCTAACAAGTATAAATTTCAAGTTCTGTCACGAGATGAATAGGTGCAATTCATTACGATTTGTCCTTCCAAACTTATCTACGTATGGTGAATGTGCAGCCAAGTGAGAAAGAAAACAGTGTGTGTAACCAAAAACGCAGATGCCTCCCACCCCAACCCCCACTCAAGGGGATAACAGAGCATGCTGACATGTTAGTTTTTCCTTCCCACCTGGGTCATATCATTGCATGACACCCTGAAATGTTGGGCTCCCCCCTTTTTTCTGAGGCTTCCAAGGCGGCCTTCAACTGACGGAAAAACTATAGTGTGTTTTTCCTTTCCTGAGGGCGTGAGATGTTCTTTCACACTTCCCTCTCCCCCCACTTGTAGATCATACTGGCACTTTAAGGTGTGGTTTCTTGAAACTCATCTCACCTTATTGAAACATAGCCATCATTGTCGGGTTAGGGTTAGGGTTAAGTGTCTACTTTTGGAAAATAGGAATAAAAGATGGCCTTTTTGCTTGATTTCCGCAGGTTTTCTGTGATATGAAGACTAGCGGTGGGGGATGGACAGTACTGCAGCATCGGAGAAACGGCTCCGTTGACTTCCACCGCGGGTGGAGGGACTACAAAATGGTAGGTTCAGCAGAAGGTAGCGTGCATCATTAGCACACAACACGGTATCGGCACAATGGATCTGGATCGCGGGACTGGACAGGAGGTTCCAATAACTATCCATGGGTGGTTTGGCATGGAGAGGCGTGGGATACTGGCGAGCCTGTGATCCCAGGTGACCTGCGGTTGTTGTATTTGGCCGCCCATGTGTTCTCTACCACCCCCCATGTTATTGCACCTGCTCTCGCTCCCTCTCCCTGTCATACTCCCACACACACACACAAACACACACACACATTATGCACTTCAGTCACCCGCAGAACCTGTTTTTATCCTCATCAAGATCCCCAATGCTTTGATGCTTAGGGAAATGGGTTTGTGGTGATGAAGGTAACGGCAGATCCAGAATCTAGCCCTGGACAACAAGCACTGACTGGATATAATACACAGAATCGCACACAGGAGACTATGAAGTTGTTCCAGCGCTCAAGCCGAACCAAGCATGTTTTCACACCTTCGGATTTTGTTTGTTTTGCTTGGACTCAAATTCAGATAATGCTTTTCTGATTCACGTCACAAAGTTTTCTCAATAGAATCAATATTCCTTTTGTGCAATCGCAGCAGAGAGCAAAAATATGTTCGCAAGCTTTTTTCAATTGACTTGAATTACACGCCGTGCAAATGAGCGAGGCTGGTTTGGACTTTTGATTGAACAGAGCAATTTGTCTCGCCTTTTTCAACAGATCAATTGCCACAGCTTGGCTGGGAAATAGAATGGTCAGAGGATGGTGATTGCGGACAGAAAGAGTGAGAGAGAGAGAGAGAGAGAGAGAGAGAGAGAGAGAGAGAGAGAGAGAGAGAGAGAGAGAGAAAAAAGGCTTTAAAACAAAAAAAAAATGCAAGAACAATATTTTTACAAGTGGATGATAAATATTTGGCCCCAGTTGGGGCGTGGGAGCATGGGGGCCCTGTGTAGATGGCAGATAACGTATGTACTGAAGTGCTTCGCTGACCCGCTCCACACTTCATATTCTCCGAATCTGTGGCCAGTGTTGATCAAATGTTGCACCCAGGCCTGCAGGCTACATGATAAATGCTCCAAGACTCTCACTATATATTCGCTCTCACTTAGGACCAATAACAAACACAGGGTCGGACAGCTAGACAAAGTGAGCAACAATTCAGCGGTAAACAAAGGGGAAAATGTATCCATCTGTAAAGAATGCTTAATATCTGTGGATATTCTTCACCATTCTTGCTTAAAAATGCAAATAATCAAGTCTTCAAGGTCATATCCTTATCGATATGACTGACAGTTAACATATGCATCTTGATCCCTCTCTAAAAATCATTTGGCCTTTTCACCGTACAATTGACCTTTCGCGTCCCCTCGTGTCCGTCAGACAGGTGACATTTTGCACTTGACAGCCCTCTGTGAAATTCATTAACCGAAGCCATAATTTGCCCCTCCTCTTCAGCTGTCTCTTTGAATAGAACGTCTCATTTCATTATCAGTTTCCACTGGAGTGACAACGTTCACTCCCATTATGAAACATTTCTGTCAAATTCATCATACCCACTGCGCGCTGTATCTGTTTTCATTTAACGCTGAAGTTGCCTTTGTGAAATTATTTTTATGTTACTCTACTTCCACCTGTTAACATCATTTAAACTCGCCTCCCGACTCACACAGAGTACTGTATTCCCTTGACATTTCCCTGTTCTATACCTGTTTCAGTGTGTTTCACCTTCTCACAATATATCTTTAAGTGGCGTACCACTGGATTTCCTCTTTAAAATGTCTTTCCTACATACTTGCACAGTACATTCTGTATTAGTGAACATTCACCTCTGTCTTCCCTTGCCAAAAACAAGAGGGAAAACATTGTCTTTCCCTGTAAAATGTGTCGTCATGCTGCTGGCCGGCTCTGATTGCACTACTATGATGTAAAGCATATTTCAAGGTAAAAGTTCAGACAAACAATGGATCAGTCCACAAAGTCAGTCTTCCATTCATATTAGGTGAGGCAGTTCCCAGGTGGTGCATTGATAGGATATTATCACAAATTAAAGTCTCAATTGTCTGCTCCCTCACTTTGGGAGAGAGAATTTCAGTTCATAAATACTCACCGGACTGTGTTAGGCCATCATAATGATATATGTGACTTCTTAAATTGAGGGCCATTTCCATATTAACTCCAAAAATACTTGGCAGATCCCTGGTAAAATCTTCCCCCTTGTTAGAATATTTTCCTTTTCTATTGTTTCTCTCTCTTTGTGCCTATTCCAGGGATTTGGAGAGCCGTCTGGGGAGCACTGGCTGGGGAATGATATCATCCACAAGCTGACCAGCTCCCAGGAATACAGCCTGCATGTCCAGCTGAAAGACAAAGAGGGGAACGAGGCTTACTCGCATTATGACCACTTCTACATAGACGGAGAGGACAAGAATTACAGGTGACCTACCAGCATGAAATATGTACAAATTGGGTATATATATAACTAATAATAAAAGAGTGAAGTGTCTCTAGGTTTGATGAAATTCATTACGTGACATGAAAAAGAAAACATTACGCTCAAACGATCAGGCCTCCAGTTAAACTCTTTCTTAAACTCTGTCAGAATTTTGATGTGAATGGAACCGTAATGAAGGTGCTGTATTTCAGTACAGAGTTTTGTTAAGAGTCCTTCAAACTGTGAAAGGCATAATTGCAATAGAGTAATACCCGCTCAATCTTCGTTTTCCCTCTGGGTGCAAAACTCTAAATACCATGACAAATTAGAAAAACCATTATCAACAGTTCAAACTTTTTTTCTCTATGCTTTCTTATCACCGAGCACAAAAGTAAAAGAACTGCTAGGCCTGTTTTTAAAAATGTCAATCAAAATGATGAGCTCAGCGGAGGGCACGCCGCCACTTTCTTCTGCTTCCACTTTTCTTTTCCGTCACCACGGCTACCGCTGCCCCTGAAAATCCCCGAGGGTAGCCCCGTCCGATGGAGGATAACAGGAACGTTCAGCACAACCTGGCCCTGCCAGAAAACTGACAACTCAAACAAATCTCCACAGGAACCCTGCACTCACTAATAAGATTACATGTGCGTGTGCAGAACCCATGCTTTCCCCAAAACAGAAAAACAACATTTTAACCAAAATAGTGTGGTTTAGATTTCATGTGAATTAACTGGAATTTGCTCTTGTTTTCTGGAAGTTTATGGAGATTGATGTCCTTTCAGTCTGAGATGAGAAATCATAATCATATGTGGGTGTATGCTTTCCAAGATACCTAATCGTGCATCAAATTGCATTTGCCTGACCTTGTTCTCCATAATTAGCTGTTACTGTAATGTAAAACTGAACGTTTCACAATTTTGCTGTAGGCTACACTGTGTGAGGTGAGGCACCTGAATGGATGTAATCACCTCTGAAAGCCAGCTACCTCTGAGATCATGTTCTATCTTAGCTAGTTGAGTATGTGCTAGTTTTATTAGGTATTGCTGAGGGTGATGGCTTTCTCTGCAGGTTTATATTGGATCTCCCAAGCCAGAACTATTCAGCCAAAGTAATCCTCCGGTCAGCTGCTGCCAATGCACTCCCTGGGCCTTCACCTTAAACTCTGTAACAATATTCATACATTCATCATCAGCACTGACAGACCACTTTCTCCTTTGATGCAGTCTAGAATAGCCATTTTCAAAATTAAGCCAATGGTAGGCCCTCCTAATATAACAGTCGATAGTAAACAATAACAGCCTCCAGAGGGATATCCTGTGGTAATGGTGGAGTGGTTGGACTAGTACGTCTGGGATTACTTTGTAGGGCAAATGCTTTGGTAATGGTGAAGTCTTTATTGAAAGAGTTCTGGATGTGCCTACCACAGTCCACAGAACTTCTGATAAATATGGAGCGTGCGCACCATAGGCGCTCCTCGAAATGGCTCTGGGGAAGATCCAGATCCCCATCAAATCACCCCAAGGAAATGCCATGAGAAATGCCATGAGAAATGTCGTGATAAAGGTCTTCGGCCAAACCATCAACAGGCAATAAAAGACACAGCAGAAGTGAATTTTGTGTGCAGGAATCTTCATTTTTCTTCACAGCCCACAGGCCATAGTCTCCACGGGACAGCCTGTGGCCTGTAATAGCCATACAGTCTAATTCGATAGCCAGTATATACTTCCTCACATCACCAAACCCTTATGATCAAGAAAATGACTCAAGATAAATTATTCTAACAAAGTACCCCCTGATGTATTATTCCAGCCTCTCCACCATTCCACCATTATTCCTGTCCCAACGCTGTCAAGTCAAACTCCCTCTTGCTGCCCCCATGCTGTGTGGTCCTGCCCTCTGAACTTACAAATTCAAGAGGAAGATCCCTCATTTAGTCATCACAGACAGCATGCCCTGGGCTATGGAGAGGTCACATAACACAGGGGAGAGTCCAATACTAACTAGACAGAATGACAGGGCAGAGGAGAGGGCAGACAGCAAGGCTGACCTCCTCGTCCACTCTCTTCAAACCAGCACTGACACACGCGCACACACACACACACACACACACACACACACACACACACACACACACACATAACTCCAGGGCTAGGTTATGAAAATAAAGGAGTCAATGTATTTCACCTGGGCAGAGATTTCTTTCAAAACTGTTTGTGTTGTTTCAGAAAGCAGAACGTGGAGGAAAAATAATGAATAGTTCTTTAGGTTATTGTTTGCTTTCTCATGCAGTGCAGTGTTGTATGGCAACCCTGGGATATAGCCCCTTTTATCAAAAGTACACATAAGGCTGTGATGTATTGCAGTGCTTCACAGGTGACACATAACTTGATTACCATTGATTTCTGAAACCTTGACAGTCAGTGAGGATGAATGAAAGAACGGCTATAAGATGCAGCAAAGTGTGCATTGGCAGTCTGCTTGGTTCGGTTAAAGCTGCAATAGGCAAGACTTTTATGCAAAAATACATTAACCTAAATCACAAAGTGGGACTGCAATAGAGAAGTGAGCAACTTTGAATAATGAATAGAAATGATTTTTTTTTTCAGCGTTTAAATGGTTTAACTTTTTGCTGAATTTCTCTGCTCCTTCCTACTCTCCCCAATCCAGCCTTCATGCCGAGGGCTTCAGCGGCACAGCAGGCCGCACCAACAGCCTCACCCACCCCGGCACCCCGTTCAGCACCAAGGACAGAGACAACGACCGCTGCACCTGCAAGTGCGCCCAGATCGCATCCGGAGGTATGCTTCCCTCGACTTCTGTTACTCGTCTCCTTCTGTCTGTCTCAATCTATCCCTCCTTAAAGCCTCTCTGGTTAAGCATTTCCATCCGCCCCCTTGTAAACATCCCGAAGTGCATTTCATTTTCCTTCTGCACCAATATAAAGTTACTGCCGAGTTACAGCTGTACATTCGGGTGTTACATTTCATGAGCTTGGATTCAATTAATTCAGACTTTTTCCTTGAACTCTCTGACACCTGTCCTCTCCAGGTTGGTGGTTCGAGGCTTGTGGTCCGTCCAACCTGAATGGCATGTACTACCCCGCCTCATCCAGCGTGGTTCGCTACAATGGCATTAAGTGGTACTACTGGAAGGGCCCCAATCTGATGGCTACCATGACAACCATGATGGTGCGCCCTGCAAACTTATAACAGCATGGCTCGTTCATGATGTCAGATGATGGAATCAATGTCGTCAACTACAGACTGATGAACAATATCCAGGAAGTGGAATATTTTGAGAGGAAATTCAAATGGAGCTTGGTGGTTTCAGCTTCTGGACATTATCTCGAAGGGACGCTTTTCCAGTTGCCTGAGGCTGTATGCAGCCTCTCAATGACTGTGGGTTTTTTTAAATGGTGAGACTTCAAAATCTATTCACAAAGGTGCTCAGACTACATTTTAGCTGAGATAGATAGAGGATATTAAATCAAATTATATGGTTTGTTGATGAGGAACAATTACTCAACCCAGAATTAATTTGAATGAATGTGCTGATTAACCTTTGGAACCATTTTATAGCAGTACTTATTTTTTTTTATATTAAAATCAAAAATTAATGTAGATATTAGGGTGTTTGTTTGTTTGTTTACTCTTTATTGAGTTTTCCTGCAGTGTGTCCATATCAAGGATGCTTGCCCACAGCTATTTCTATAGGTTAAAGAAAATGATCAACCCACTGAAATTCCTCTCTTTTGCTCATAGATGTTTTCTCCACCTTGTCGTCCTCCCTGGGCTTAAAATCTTTTAAATCTTTTTGGCCAAGCTCTTTAAATTAAGAATGAAACACACTATTCTGAGACTTTTCTCTGATTTTAGCCCTAACCCTAACCCTTTTAGCCAGCTTTTAAACAATTCTCAAACCTAAATTCTTTATGAACATAGATCTTGATATTTGTATGTTTCTACTGTTACTCTTTTCAAACACAGCAAATAGGCGCTGGAGATGTTCAGTCCATACACAACAGACTGAAAGATAACCTACAGTAACTGCTGAAGTTTACCACTGTTAATAAAACAACACCATCAACAACAGCAACAATAACAGGCTTCCCCCTTCGCTGCTTCTTCCAAAGGGCTTTTCAGAATGAAATCTTTCCAGCTACACCTCTCATAAAACTTTATTTGAGATTACCCTCATAAAAGTACATCATACACTTTCACAGGTGTACATTTATGTTTATTTACTTTCAAAAATGGAATATTTGCAATAAACTAAGAGGTAGAAAAAAAGATGTGAAATCAATTTTTAGTTTCAATTAAAATTATATTGGTTTTTGGGTCCTTCCAATCCTCTGCTCGCTTCCATGTGAGTTCCATATAAGCCAACAAGGCACGCTGGACTCAGGAAGTCAGATGGAGGCCGCCTCGCACCATTGGCCTGATGAATCATCCAATAACACGGGTCCCTGTGGTACTCATTAGAAAGCGGATGGGTTTCACCTCTGAGTAACAATGACCTGTATCTGCCGCCATGCACTGGGCAGACCGGCCGTCGCTAACTTGGAGACAAACGCAGGAGGACTTAGGCAGGCCGTGTCTGCAGTGTCTGCTAATTGTTGTGACTCATCGCCACGTGACAGAATGACGGAGCGCCTAAGTTAAGATCTCAGCTCCTTTGCGTAATGCAATTCCCAAGTATGATTCATCTCTGACTGTGAGAGCAATTTGTTACGATTTCAAAGCAACTCTTAAAATGAGACAGTCAGCTTAATGAACTGTGGGTCAGGTACTGGTGTTGTGACACAAGCGGTGCAGTGACTCGTTGAAGTGATGATTCATGCTGATCGTGCTGGCTTATTCAACTCAGCGGGAGATATTTTACATGGAGAAAAACATATTTTCCATTTGCTTATGCCAAAAAAATTACTACACTCAACAAAGTAGGAAATCCCTTTCATTTATATAAACAAATGGCTACTTTGTGTATGGTTTCATAGAATCTGCAAAGCACTCACCCAGGCTCAACCTCCTCTATGCCTTTGATATACTACTCTATTAGGGAATATGCAGGAGCTGCTCAAGACAATAAAACTACTCAGAGAGATAACACCACCGTGCCTGACCGTATCTTACACCTCCATTAAATGTATGTGTATAAATATACGATGCAATCACACTAGAATTTGTGAGCAAACTGCACAGATCATCACAACTGGATCCGGTCCCAGCAAAGCTATGGATATACAGTGGCCAAGATATTGTATTTAGCCTCCTACACACTGTACACACAGGAAAGCACACACACACACACACACACACTGTTTGTATGCAGTGACCCCATTGTTAAACAGGTTTATTACGACCTCCAAGGGCTGGACAGGTGATGGATCACAGTGGGGGAGGCCAGGGGTGAATCCATCAAAGCGAGTTTTATAAAGACCACTTGAGGTGGCCTGCTGGCTCAACAGCTGAAGTGGTTGTGTTCTGGTCCAGTGGAGCGGACCGGGAGGCTGGGCCGCCTCGCTTCTCTACTCGTTCCAGTCCCTGTTTATTAGATGGGTTATTTGTAGGCAGAGAGAGAGCGAGAGGGAGAGAGAGAGAGAGAGAGCGAGAGAGAGAGAGAGAGAGAGAGAGAGAGAGAGAGAGAGAGAGAGAGAGCAACAAAAGAGAGAGTGTGCTTTTGGAATTGTGCAACATTATTACAGATATTGGTGATTATCTGTTATTGTATAGTACAGTGGTTCTCAAAGTGGAGTCCTTTAGGAGGTTACAGGGGTTCTCCAGCAAAATGAGGAATAGTTTAATTTTACTATAATTGACCAGAGATTATGCCAATTAGAGAATGTATAAGATTGAGTATTCTAATCATAGGTTTTACTCTCACCGCTATTATCTCCCTGTGTATAGTGTAGACAGTTGTACAGTTCAATGTTAAATCAACAACAAACAACTTCGAACATGGGCGTCTCTGGGAAAGAACCATATCAAATGGGGGTCCGTAGCCTAATGTGTGTCTAACCTGAAAATGTATGGGAACCCTAGTACATGTTTTCAAACCGAATTGTATGGTTTGAATGCATGAGCTGTTGTTTGTTGGCTTTGAATATATACATCTGGTATACTGCTTTGGAAATATTGTTTCTGAGTCACTTAATTGAAAGAGAGAGACAGAGAGAAAGAGAGAGTACGTGTGTGTCTGTGTGTGTGTGTGTGTGTGTCATGTGTGCGTGTGTGCGTGTACTGTATATGCATCTATTTATGTATGCGTGGACCCACTGTGTATACTGACTGATGAGAGCAGAGCATAGCTTGAGCAGCTTCTGCTCCACTAGAGCTTTAAACCTCATCTGAGGATTTATCATCCCAGCCAAGCTAGATAGATAGATGCAGAAGAGGAGGAGACAGAAAAATGTAGAGGGAGAGAGAGAGAGAGAGAGAGAGAAAGGGAGAGGAGAAAATGGGGAGGCTGAGCCAAGTGCCCATAAGTCCTTGTCTCTCTGTACCTCTGCTGCCTTTGATTCATAAGGGGTATGATGGCTGGTCAGGGCAAGGGCCAGGTATGCCGTTTTGGCAGAAGGAGGAGAAGAGGGGGGGTGGAGGTCTGATTTGTAATAGTCATCCTCTGCTGTGTGGTTTACTGTGTCAGCATGCAGCCCATTTAACGGCGGTCATCAAAAAAGCAATACCATCCGTAAATCAGATTGTCACGTGCGATACGTCAGTTCCTGTGTCTCCTGAGTTCATTCTTTATCGAAAGAGAAAAGGCAAAGAAGCGCTTGTCATGTTATGTATGGAAAGGGGAAAAAAAGAAATGCCTCCTCGGGCCACTTGGGGGCACTGGCGGCACAATAAATCCCTTCACCTCCCCTCTGTACTTGTGGAGCGTCAAGAGATGTGGATCTGACTCCCTCTCTTGCTCTTTCTCTCTTTCACTCCACCACAGGTCCGGATTATATAACCATGCATTCATTAACACATCTTCTGCCATGTGCTCCCTCTCCCAGCAGATGGTTAACTGAAGGCTACAGAGGACATGAGGGAGGAGGGGGACTACCTCAGGAAAATCACATTAGAATCGCTCATAAGGAAAAGCATCAACCAGTGACTTTGCAGCGGCTTGGGATGCATGTGTGACAAAGGAGTTTAACTTCTGCTGTGCCCTCAAAGAGAGAGTGAAACAATCCTTTGCTGTCAAGATAATGATAAGCTTTCCTGTTTTGATGGGGTGTGGTATATGGTTATTATCAAAATCGTAGCTTACTGCCGCAGTCATTCTCTCATTTAGATAATGAAGCATTTTACAGTTGAACAACTTTGGTTGTCTTGTTTTGCTCTGAGACAAACACAGCAACTTACTGAGGGTGGAATCCAATTATCAGCACTGAAAAAAACAAATCTGGCTCCAGTCGAACTGTGTGGCATTTCTGTTGTCATATCAACTTGCAGCATTTTTTTTGTTGAAAACCTATATCTGTCTCTATCTGTTTCTCTCTCTATCTTTCTCTCTCTCATTTCATTAGGTATACATCCCATTTATGCAAACAGCTTGCTCCTCCAGACTGTGAGTGATATATAAATAAGGCATGAGTATAAAGTGTGAAGACAGAGTTGATAGCTTCAGTTACTGTTCAACTAAATGTAAGAATGGACAAGACTTAAGCCACTCTGAATATGATTGTTAGAGCCAGACACACCGGTTCTAGCATCAGGCCGTGATCCTGGGATTTTAACCAGTTACAGTGTCTAGAGTTTACTGAGAATGATGCCACAAACAAAAAATATCCATCTGCAGAAATGCTGCTTTCTTGAGAGAGGTCAGAGGAGAGTGGCACGATTTGTTCAAGCTAACAGGCGGGCCACAAGTATGCAAATAACAGCTCAGTACAACAGTGATGTGCAGAAGGGATCTCAGAACACACAACTCGTCGCACCTTGGAGTGGTTGGGATACATGCTGGGATCCACTTCTGTCAGGTAAGAACAAGAGGATGAAGTTACAGGGGGCACGAGGTGACCAGTCACTGAAAACATAATTTTGTCCAACAAATTCTAGCTTCTGATGCAGAGTCAGAATTTGGTGTAAATAGCATGAATCCATGGATCCATCCTGCCTGGTGTCAACGGTACAGGTTGTTTTCTTGGCACATATTAGGCCCCAATGCCACAGTGTACTCATACATTGTTGCTGACAAGGTGCAGCCCTTCATGTCCACAGTCTACACTTTTTCAAATGGATACTTCCAGCAGGATAATGCGCCATCAGCTGCATTAATGTGCCACCAAAATATCTGCAGGAACTGTGTGATGCTATTGAGTCAGCATGGACCAAGATCCCTGCGGAAAGATTCCAGTTGTATTTGTAGTTGTTCCTAGTTCTATGAATGCTACAAATGATTCAGGTTGTTTAGGAGGGAAAAAGCAGACCCTATCTTTTAAGAAGCTGGGTGTACCTAATAAAGTCATTTTTTTGGTCACTTGCCTCTGTCTCTTCTATTTGACACTCAAATAGAAGATTGATTTTCATTTTTTTCCAGCCTTGTTTTCATTCAGGCGGCAAACATTCTTCACCAAAATATCCAGAAGTGCCAATGCTCTCTAGACCCTTGACTGAGTATGTGTATTATTCATCATGACAGGGAGGAATGCAAACTAATGCAAACTTTAAATAATTTATAGGGACCTTCAGCATCTTAATGGAAAATGAAACATTTGTCATTATCTACTCACCCTCATGTGAGTCGAAACACTGGTGATGTTTGTATGTCCACATAACAAACAGTGAGTTAGCTAGCACAGCTCCATGTCAGCCTTCTCCAGTTCCAAAAAAAGGTGAAAATTGACCATAAAATGACCCCAAACAGCTCCTGCAGCATAAGCCAAGTGTTCTGAAGCCAAACGATTGCATGCACGATTGAGTCCAAAAGTCCAATATTTACTTTATGTCCTATATTCTCTTCCCTGACAATGATTTGTTCTACAATGCATCAACAGTCACCTTACAATAGCAAGCAGATGCTGCCTTCAAATGCTGTTGGAAATATTGTAATTATGGGTAGAACTCGCTTGAATGATCCAATAAAGTGGTAAATACAAATTAGTGCAACTGTTTGGCTTCAGAACACTTGGATTCTTCTGTTTGAAGTAATTTTATAGTAAGTTTTTTGCCCTTTTTGTAACTCTAAAGAATCAGTTCCCAGCCATTCCTGTTGTTTTGGGGAAGACTGACATGGAGCTGCGTTAGCTAACTCGCTGTGTGTTATGTGGACATACAAGCCATTGTCTCGACTGGCATGAGAGTGAGATAAGGAGTGAATTTTCATTTTGGGGTGAACTATTCCTTTAATACCAAGTATTCCATTACTTACAGAACTATGTTGAGGACAACTAAAAGTTCCATATTGACCCGTGGATGTTTGCAAGCGGCATCAGCAATATATGTCTGTGTGAGTGTGTGTGTCCACATATGTGCATAGGTATATAGTATAACTGTGTACAGATGTGTGTGTGTGTGCATATGCGTGGGCATGCAGGTGTTCTGTAAATTATTCTGTGTTGGCTTGTTTGCATGCATTCGTGGGAGAAGCGCCTCTGTGCTCAAGTTTGTGGAAATGGCAGCTTGTCTCTCGGGCAGTGTGTGTCTGGCCAAGTCCGCTAGTATGTGGGCAGAAATACAGAGAAGGTGCTTTCCTTGAGCCATCACAGTACTGACAGGTGTGAAGAGCCACAGTGGAAAACATGGCACTGTGAGAGAAAGTGAGTCAGTTTTTGCAGGATACAAGCTTACCAACAGCATAAGTTCTAGAGTATACCGAAGATGGCCAACATGCCTTAGGAATTTTCTAATGTCAGTAGGTATACAGTTGCTATTGATATAATCACTGCAAACGTTGAGATAGTTGTGCCTTTTATTCTTCAGTAGGAACAATTACAATCTGATTGTTGAGAGAGTGCCAGATCCTCAAACACAAATGGATAGCTGCCAACTGGGTCTATTTCTGTCCCTCTTTGCTCGGTACCTGGCCAGGCCAATCAGAACAGGTTTCTCTTCTCATAGGGCCAAATGCCAAGAGTCCTGCAATTACTGCTGTAATTGGCTTGGATTGGCCATTAGTACTCTGCTTGAGTCAGTGTCCAAAACACACATCAACACACAGGTGTGAATTCAATCAAACAACCACAGTCACTCATTAAATGCACTGGTTAGTTAGATTGTTATACTTCACTAAGATTAAATGGCTAGTTTTCTGTGCATCTGGTGCAGTTACGGAGTTTCGAAAATCTGGGAGGTATCTATGAGTTATACATAGGTTTTTCCACCTCAGAAGTTATGAGTCTTCCCATAGTAATTACGGGACTTGACAGTCATTGCATCCGAGATGGAGGTGGATGTCAAGATGTCATGTTGCAGCACCATCTGGTGATGGGTAACATTGTCTGAATATGATGTTTCTGACATACAGTAATAAGTAAAGCCTTTTTAACTATATCAACATGAGAGATTTATGTTTACTACTGTCATCATCTCTAACCACCTGTCAGGAGAATTTTCTTTTCTTTTATTCTTTTCATGTGTACTGCCAATTGTCATTATGAGTCCCTGACACTCTTCATAACATTTAATTGTAATTGTAATCAAGCGTCGTTGTGTGTTTGGGGTGTGATGTTGTTGACAGTGTTCGGACATAACAGGTGCCTGAGTTCACGACTGCCAATCATAATTCGACAGACTAGGAGCTAATCATTTTCGCTACTAAGGCCCGACCGCTCTGATTTCATTATGTACAGCAAACAACCTGCCACACTTTATGAGCCATTGTGAATTCCGAGTGAACAGTCAATTAAGACTGATTGTAGGTTTGACATTTTCAGATATGAGCTTCGCAGAGTGTACATGTTCATGGCACAAAGTGGAGGGCTGCAGGGAAAGTCGGAGATGTTTGATTTCCTCAAAAGGACCCATGCACTTCGCTTCCCTGCAGCAACCGTAATGTAATTCTTAAAAAACAACTCATTTTGTTTTGGAAACCATTTCAGCATATGGCTCCTTTCTGTCTTTCTTCCTTCCCACGTTTGTTACTTCCTTTGTTTCTTTCTTCCTTTGTTCCTCTGTTCCCTTCTTTCTTTCTGTCCTTGTATCACCCTCAATTTCTACCATTCTCTGTATCTGCTGCACAAACAGAAACACACACACACACACACACACCCACACACACACTCAGGCACGCACGCACAGTGACACACCATACCACACCACACACTTGTGACTTTGCACAGAGCATTGTAATGGCTTTGATCAATAATTGATCAAGGGAATCTTCTAACTGTTCAAAGAGAGTAAGGGGGAGTATAAAGCCATTCTCTCAATATCCACTCAAAGAAAAGCCCCATCAAGCGGAGCTCCACAGCCACTTCTCACCCACCACAGAGTGTCCACACCACAGCGTCTCCCTCCCCATGGATGAACTGGTCCACCATGACATAACATCTCTGCATGTCTGACATTACCTCAAGCTGCAGGACCTGCCAAGTCATATACCTTTAACAACAGACAACAGGCCAAGACAGCATGTCACCTACTGAGATCTAAAATGTCATGGCCTCAGGGTTCAACTGCTTTCTGATGGGCAATTTTGCTCGAGAAACCTGTCCAGGTTCAATGCTTGCTTGGCTGTGCTATTGCCATTTGACAGCTTTATTTTCTGGCCCATGAAAAGGACATGTCAGGTTGTCTCGCGCAGTCATTGTTTCTCTGTTGCTTGTGCATGGATGCAGAAATGATGTGTAATGGACTGAAGGTAGATGACAAAACCCAAAACCCTCACCTTATTTTTTTCCATCTTCTTTATTCTTGCAATTGTCCGTCTTATCATCTGTCTAGCTCAACCTCTATTTCTCTGCTGAGAGTTTTTAACCATTACATCTTAGCTTTCTTCATCTTTAGCTCTTGGATGATTGTGCTCACAGATGCTACTGCAAGTCGCTGGTATAATTTCACCAGTGTTGGTAATGCGTTATAAAGCATTACTGTAATCACATTACTTTTTCCTGGAACGCAGTAAAGTAAGGCACTACTGTTCCGATTTCAGTACACACATTACAGTTACTGATCTACAGTTACTTGCGTTACATTCTTTAGTCTTTTTAACCTCTGTATTGGCATAATATCTATAGAAAGATTCCCCTCATCTTATTCTGCCTTCAAGCCATGTCGGAAATATTGGAATTACTGGTAGATTGCACATGAAGGAGCCAACAAATTGGTAACTCGGAAAGTCAGAATTTAATGCTGTATGCTTTATCTTTATTAAAAACCTTGTGACACAAAGATTTTGTGTCTGTCATTTAGACTGCTTCTGCTGGTAATGTGGGTTATGGTTGAAAACATTTATTGGCCCAATGAATGCAAGTAAGACTAGCACAATCATTTTAGGGTGTAAAAGTGTTGCAACGAGTGGTGTAACTAATCACTTTTCTCAGGGAGTAATACATAAAGTAATATATTACTTTTAAGAAAAGTAATGAGTAATGTGTAATTACTTTTTTCCGGGAACACCCCCAACACTGAATTTCATTTAAGGTTATGTCATTGGTAGGATTGCAGAGGTCCCTTTTAAATAACTGTTGGACTACAAAGTAAATACATTTGGGGGTACTGCATAAGTTAGGTTGTGTGTTATATTCATAGGGTGCTGTTAAATGTACTTGGCATGGTGGGTGTGCATATGTGCCTGCTGTCATGTGTTTGTTTGCTTACACTCCCCTGCAGAAAGGATTCCTCTGCATTCCTCTGCCCTCTCTCCACATGGCCTGCCCCAGGGACCCAAGAAGAAGAAGAAGAGGAAAAAAAAGAAAAGAGAAACACTGGAAAGTGGAATACCAAGCACCGTTGTCTAGGAGCTGTTTACTCTGTCTGCAGGCTACATGCTGTGTTTGAGCAAGTGTGTGTGTGTGTGTGTGTGTGTGTGTGTGTGTGTGTGTCTGTGCGCGGGTGTGTGTGTGTGTGTGTGTGTGTGTGTGTGTGTGCTTTTGTGTTTACTCCCCCTGCTTGTACCGGGACCAGGTGTGCTATCGCTGACTGAGCAAGAGACAATACTTGTCAGTGAGAGGGAGAGAGAGTACCAGCGAGAGAGAGAGAGAGAGAGAGACAGAGAGAGACAGAGAGAGAGAGGGAGAGGGAGAAAGAGAGAGGGGGCGAGAGTTGGCGGAGGAAAGTGAATGAAAAATTCATATGGCTGCAGGTCCCAAAAGCCCTTCTGTCTTTGCCAGGAGTCCTCGGCTTCAAACTGCTGGGCAGGGGCGGTGGGACTGTGCCAGAGAGATGGTAGGCGCTAGCACACACACACACACACACACACACGCACACACACACACACACATACACACAAACACAAGGAGCAAAGTGACCGAAAGGGCCAGGGGAGGTGTTATCTAGGAGTCAGGAGTGAGCCGATGGAGAGTCAACAACGCAGCAACAATATCCCTGAACAACAGACGGCAACAGGGTGTCTGGGACGGCATCCTAATAGTCTTCCTGGATGCTTTTCTTGCGGCCACCACTGCAGCCCGCTACCTCACTCACTCCTACAGCAAGTGGAGAAGTGTGATGAAATGAGAATGTGTTCAACTCCTAAAACAAATTGCGTGTGCTGAAATAAAGCTCATATGATCTACCATCTCCGTAATACCCACACCAAAACAGTGCAGAAATGCGATTTGATGCAAATTAGGCTAAATGAGAAGCTTGATGCTGAGAAAAATTCGGATGCCGGCATGCTAAATAAATCTGAAGATTAGGATCTTTGTAATTATAAAGACAACATCTAGATGCTTACCCGTGACACAGCCTTGAGCTGACAAAGAGAGAAAAAAGAAAATAGAGAGAGAGAGGGAAAAAAAAGGGAAAAAAGAGCGAGGGAGGAGAAGCCTCCTCTTCTGTACTCGCTACTGCAGCGTTGCCATAGCCACCGCTGCATCCTGAGGATGCCAGGGCAGAGAGAGTTAGAGGAGGAGAGCAGAGGAAAAGGAGGGGAGAGGGGGGGCGGGTGGGGCGAGGGGAGAACTTCTACAGCTCTACCTCCCTCACTGTGTGAAAGTGGGTCAGCAAACACACACACACACACACACACACACACACACACACACACACACACACATACACACACAGAGAGAGAGTTCCCGTCAGTTTCCAAACCACACAGCTCTAGTTGTCTGTGTACTGGGATCAAGCGCTTGGTGAGGTGGGTCTTGAGGAAGTCTGGCTTCTCTCCGAGGGCACATCAAACCGAGCGGAGAGGCAAGACAAACACGGTGTGTTTGATAAGGGTTGCCTAACGCCCCGGAGATGTGCATCAACAGTAAATCCAATCAGACTTGTCAACACACTGTGCATGAGCAGTCAGAATATTTGAAGAGCTTTTGTTTCAAAGCGCTATACCGCACATCCGTTTTGGAAGGAAATCAATACCTGGAGTTCCTCAATGTCTCAGAATTACAGGGGATCCGGTCTGTAAAATTGTTGTTGTTTTGTCAACCAAGGGCTTAGGATATTTTCTCTTTCAAAACACACATTTATTGATTTTTTGTGCTATTAACCATTTTGTTAGACTAGGTTTCACTTTTTTAAAATGGTAGGTGATTTTGTGATGGAACATTTAGTTCAGTGTAATCTGTATAATACAACTTTATGTATTATTGGGAAAGCAGTTCAGAGTAGTAGCATGATAGCAACTCAAAGAACCTACCATGGTAATTCTTGAAAAGGAAAAAAATATGTGTATCATAGTAGAAGTTAGAGTGCTGACTTTTTGGATATACAGTATATTATTCAGAATTATGTGAGGTTAAATTCATATTCTATCAGTGCTCCCATTCTGAAACACAGGGTGAATACAAACCCTGGGTCTGACCAAGAGCTTATACAGAATATGTAGCCATTATAAAAGTCTAACTTCTCACTACATGCTTGCTGAACTTCTGCTGCATCCAAAAATAAATTGTTTGGAAAAAATCCTGCTCTGCTCTCTATTCAGCTAGCAGAAGTTACAAAGAACGTTAAGAGACATTTTCTTTTACAATATACAGTGCTATTTTGGTTCTACTGTATAGTGTTCATGAAAGAATTGTCTGCAGTAATTATACAGGATAGACGCATGATAAATACATGATAAATGCATGAAGAGGGACTTATATAATCGCTACCACTGTATACATATGGAATACACCTACACATACGAACACTGCATAAGCTACTGCTTGGTATAGAATGTTCTTTATGCAAATAATATCAGCCTACATATTTTGATACTAGTGCAGGTGGAAACGTCATCATTTGCATTTGTGCTTCATCTGCACAAATACATATTCAATATGAGAGTTTTAGCCAATTATACATTTCAACTGCAAGGGTGTTTTAAAGGAGGTCCAGTGCATTTTCTGAAGGAGTTCGTTAAAGAAAAAAGCCATCTGATCTGTATGCAGCACGAACTTCGGGTCAGGCATCTAGCGCAGATTCTCCATCTGAGGTCTGCCAGAGTTCGTGGGCTATTTGTAAAGCTGTGTGCAGAGGGTTTTGACCCTTGCACACAGATTTGCCACCCCCCACCCACCTAACCCCCGCCTCTTTGACTGTTGGTTTGGCACTACTAGATGTAGGTCATGGAATCTTTCCATCACCAAGAGTGGGGACATCCATCTGTAAGGCCTATTGGTTTATCCTCACGGTCAGGATGGTCGTTTCTCTGTCAGAGTCAAATCAGACCCTGGAGAGCTGGTAGGGCTATTTACCAACGCTATAAGACATATGGCACATGAACACACGAGTACTCACATGCACACACACATGCGCACACACAAACACTAACACTCAGGCCATTTGTCATTTACCAACACATGACACAAACCCAAGAGTAATGGGAACAGACCCAAATGTCAAGGAGAATAACATGAGAAGCAGCGGAACTGTGTGCGTGCATGTGCGCTTGTGTGTGTGTGCATGTGTGTGTACATCCATGTGTGTGTTCCCCCATTCCCCACATCACATGATGAACATATGACAGGGGCAGGGAAGCGCTGAACAGGGGCCACAGTCTCCGGGGGGCAAGTGTGATGATCGAAGGGACCTTTGGGAGACGGGCCGAAGCTTTACCTAAACAGCCTTGCACTCATTCCCAGAGACATCTCCTTTACCACTCACTAACCCGGCCCCATAAATCCACTGGCCCGGTCCCCAGGGGGCCCATCCTGCTGACGGATGTCAAAGAGTAAAAGTTATCATAGACTATTAGTGTGGTGGGGCCGTTGAAAGATATGTGCGATAGGCGAGTGTAAAGGAGATAATGCACTGGCACTAAAATTCTGATTTGTATGTTGTATACACACAAAATTTGCTCCTATGGGTCGCTTACTCCTCTTCCTCTTGCTCCATCCTCAATGCTCTCTCTCTCTCGCTTTTTTCTTATTCTCTTTACTCTGTCAGCCTGCGGCTTCATAACACTCTTTTGCCCTCACTCTGTTCTATACCCCCTTCACCCTCAATGTCCCTTCTCCTTCTCTCCCTGCATACCAACCCTGACCCTCTCTGGACTGTGGTGCCCATGGTTGGGGCCTAAAGCCTGAAGCGTAGCCGGCAGGCGCCAGGACAGCAGCTGTGGATGACACATGTTCACCAAAAACCTCCTCTCCACGCTTCATTTCACCCTCCTCACCCTTCATTTCACTCCTCCTCTTGCACCTCACCCTCTTCTTCCTCCTCTGGCCCCCACTGCTCCGCTCTGAACAGGTGACCTCCCCAGAGGGCCAGTTTTTACACCCTTCACTTCCTCTCCATGCCTCTTTCTCCTCCATCTCTTTGCTACCATCCCCCGCTCCAACCCCCCCCGTGAGTTACAAAGGTACAAACGGAGACATCTGTCCCAAGAGCCAGGAGCACAAACCGGTGAGGAAGCTGGAGAGAAAGGTAGAAACTGAATGAAAGACAGCGAGAGGCAGCAAGAGAAAGTAGCTACAACTAAAGTAAAGCTACAGCTGCTGAACAAGACTCTGCACAGAACTCAACTTTTTCAATGTTACTCCTCAAACAAGGTTGACTGATGCTGGGCTCAGATTACACGTATTTTTCACAGATTTATCCCCAATTTGCCCGTCCTGACAATGGCAGGAGGAATCTGGATCTGGGCCTTGGTTGGTACCGATGTTTGCCACAGAATATCTGGTCATGTGAGCTGTTTACAAATAAAATCTTAACCCCCCCCCGAAGTGTTTACAGGCGTATCGGGCCACCTCGATAATTTCAAACCTGTTTGCGAGTTAAAATCTGGACCGTTATGTCACTACTCTCTGTACCTACCCACAATAGCCAATGAGAGACAAGTGTAGAAGGAGGCGGAAGGAGAGGACTATGACTAGCAGGTCCGCTGGACAGTAGAGATGGAGAAAAGGCTGAATGAAATGTGGCAAGAGCACCACTGCCTATATAACATGTCTTCAAAAACATGCCCGCAGAGACAAAGAGAAGAGTTGGGGAGAACTCACTTGTGTGTGTGTGTGTGTGTGTGTGTTAGTGTGTGTGTGTGTGTGTGACTTCTTGCGTATAGTAGCTCCCTCAGGCAAGATAATCTTAATAATATCTTGTAGTGCGTGATGCACCGTTATTTTTCTAAACTTGTAGTGTGAGCTTGTTTCCGATTAGAGAGAAGAAAAGATGCAACCTGATTTCAAAATCGGTTAGGATTTTAAAACCCCTGTAATCTGAGCCCAGCATGAATTGCACAGCATGCTGCCAGGTATGAAACAATGTCGCTATTAAGATAAGTGCCTCTGGATTTGTATTCATATACTGTTCTGAACAGTAGGTGTTAAATAAAGTATTTGTTCTGAAACAATCCACTCTTCTACAAATCCACAAACTCTTTAACAGAAGGTAAGAGGTAGGAATGATAGTTTTGGTGTGTAGTTTGGAGTGAGTAGTAGGTAGTAGGTGAGTAGGCAACATAAAAAGAAATGTGTGAAGTATTACTACTCCATAGTACACATTGATGATTGATGGCTGATGCCTTACAACATAATGCTTTACCTGCACAAGAGTGGGAGGAAAGTTGGCTCTCATGCAATCTCAAAAAGCTTCATCACCCTAAAGTATGCAGGAATGAAATCCATCAGATCTAAATCTAGTGTCGATATCTCTCAACACTGGGCGCTTACTCCAGCAGTTTGTTCCATTACCATTCCAGTGGGTTTATCTAGAATATGCCTTTTCCAGCTCATTATGCCCACTTTAGGCTCCCATAAGGTCATTAATCCCAATCACTGTGTTCATTTTCAGACATGCCAAACCATTATTCCACACTTGGCATATCTCTTTACCCTTCTGTAACTCACACACACACACACACACACACACACACGCATGCACGCACGCACACACACACACACACGCATGCACGCACGCACGCACGCACACACACATGCACACACACACACACACACACAAACACACACACCAAATCTCCCTCTACTTAGTCATTCTGCTTGTGTCACACTGTGTGTGATTCCATAAAACATAAAATACTCTGAGGGGATCATAAGATGATAATGATCAGAGAAAATCTTGCCAAATATGGGCTTATGGACTTGAAATTTATCTACGGTGACACATTTCAGCACTCTTCAATACTATTTGTTAGATTTGTGAAGCAGCTTGCTTGTGTATAAATGATTTGCCCTCATCCAGAATATTTGTCATGCTGCAAAGCTTTCCAGCAAGCTTTCGATGCCTGATAAAGATTACTGCTGTTTTGAGAATGTAGTAAAAACTCTGCTAAGATACCCCTTGGCACTGGAGATCCAATCACACAGAAAGGAAACAGAGGCCCACAAAAAAACAAAACAATGCAAATGGAAGCGAGCTTTTCTGTATCATTTGTTAAGCGCTCAATTGTCCGGTCACCAATCTTGAAATAATGGGATGTCACCCTGAGAGAGAAAGCTGTAGATGCCACAATGCGAGCTGCTGTGTTTTGAAGACTATAGCGAGTTCATTAGCATGCCTCAACACCAGCAGAGAGCATATTCTGGGTCATACGGCATGTATGTGTGCGAGTCTGAGTTATGAGTCGGTGTGTGCATACGATTATCCGTGTGATTCTCTGTGTTTGCAAAGGGAGAGCTAAGATCAATGCCAAGGTGCTGAGCAGTGTTGGGGAAACAGTTGCCGGGGTGCGGAGATGGTAATGAGCAGAGCAATGGGAAGGGGAGCAGAACACATAATCAGAGAGAGAAGATAAAGAGGGAGGATGATCAATGAGTGTGATTTAATTTGGCACTATATTAGATGTGCCACCTTTCTGCACTTGGGGATTCATCTCTCTTCTTCACGGGGCGTTTCAGGCGTTATGTGTGGATGTTAGGTGCAGTACAAAGCGCAGCAAAAGATGTAAAGTGCTAGAGAGCGATGGAGCCTTTCACATACTTTGTTTTGGGGCCCTATATGGTAGCATGCAAGCCTGTACCAACCCCCGTCTCATTCTCTATCTGTCTCTCTCTTTCCCTCTCTCTCTCTCACACACACACACACACACTGACATTCATACCCACCCTTGGCAACTTAGTATTCACTCAGTCACACACACGACCACATGCCAATGTCTATGAGGGAATAGCCCTGCAGTGGAACCGCAGCCGTGGATGGAGAGGAGAGCCATAATAGAAAAACTCATTTGAAGGGAACTCAGGAGCCTAGGACCACATTAAGCTCAGCCGCCGGCCTGAATTAAAAATCATGTCTAACTGCTAACAGAGAGAGTGTGTGTGTGTGTGTGTGTGTGAGAGAGAGAGAGGGGGGATGAGAGGGAGACAGAGAAAGAGAGTCACAGACAGAGTTAGTGGCAAAGATAGAAACTGAGACAGAGACAGATGGGAGGTTGAGACGAGGCCAAAATTGATCGAGAAAATAAAAACTGTATAAATATGATATGAAAAGATGAGTGGAAATAGAATAAACAAAGGGCTGAGTGTGCAAAAGAATAATGCATTTAACACAGTCCCCTGCCTCCCAAGACTATGAGATTTTCTGGGTCTATTTCCATTCTTAACTCAATGGCTTTCACAATTCACAACTTCAACAGACAAACTGTTTTCCTGCAGTTTACCCCGCAGATTTAACAAACAAGTATGACACTTTTTGACCAAGAACTCTCAGGAAAAGTAAATGCATTGAGTATTCAGTATTGAATGTGAACATACTTGATAGCAATGCGTATTAGCGTTTACTTTTACCTGGCCGACAACAAAATTTTGGGGTAACTTTGATTGTATGAATTGCAGTGACACCACACAGCAGTCAATACCTGGGCGATGACATTTTTTATGCGTGGCAGTATCTCACAGATCATGATCCCGTTTTTGCCAGACAATCCCCCGTGTGAACGTCTGCCTCTTCCAAAGCCCTCAGTCAGAGGAACACTACCTCTAATACCATGGAGGGCACTAACCTCCTTTTCCCCTTCTGCTCACTCTCCCCGCCTTGAATTTCCTACAGGCACCGGCGAGAGTTTAGCCCATTTACTTTCATTTTGTCGAGGTCAGACGGGAGGAACACCTGTGGGATTCACCTTCGAAAAGAAAGGGAAAAAAAGAAATCTCCTCTCACTTTCTCTTTCTTTACTTCCTTTTTCCCCTTCCCACCTCTTTTAGCCAAGGTCAAGGGGACTTCTAGGTAGGCCTACTCCCCCTCCCTGGTTAGTGCTGTCAGGTGCGGCTGTGGTAGGGCTGGACAATAATTCAATATTAATGTTTATCGTCTTTCAGTGGAATCATATCGTGATGATATGAAGATATTTTAATATCGTAACACACATTTCTGCTGTCTAAATTGATGATGACAAGCAAATTTTACTTACAGTTTTTTACGATCGCTAGCAAGCGTTTTTCAATACTTATAATACTTTTTCTAAACTCTTCACACACCAACTCACCTACAACACACAGTTGGCAAAACAGTTAATTTTATGGTCAAAATCACATATTGTAAACTAAACACCAACACAAATTTTCTAAATGCAAGAATACTTTGTCAAAATACACTAACTCTACCAAAACACTGCAAACATGTCTCAAAATCAAATAATTCTTTCAAAACTCTAGCACATGTTTTCTTCCAACAGGAACATTTAGTCAATCATAGCACAATGACATACAAAATACTAACAGTGGATGGTATTACAGACAATGCATTACTTTACATATGTCAGTTCTACCCTTATACAATAGACAGTATATTGATAGTCAATTGTTTTTCGCACTGCAGTTTCTTTTGAAGTCACTCTACATTTTTCTTTTGTTGAGTGTAGTAAATGTACGCATTTTTATCTTCTTTTTTGCAAACATTCTATATCAAAAGTGAATGACTCATCTTTATTTTATAGAATGTACAGTATATGAAAAAGGAATAAGTGACAGAATTGCTGCAGTAAAGGCTTTACAGTATTTGCAATAGGAAATTACTGCAAGAGATCAACAAAAATCTGCAATATAGCTGCTGGTTACAGTTGTGTAAAAATAAAATATACAAAAAGAGAAAGGCACAGAAGAAAAAAAAATAAAAATACACAGTCCTTTTCTAATCTACCCGGTCTTCTGCATTTGGCCACATGTTCTCGTCCACATCACTCCTTATATTTTCTCTGGCTATGCACCATGGGAAGTATCTTTTGGCGTGCCTTATCCACCCCTGGCAGTGTTCAGCTGTGATTGGTCTATTTGCATAACTTCAATCAGCTGTTTCTTACGTAATAGCAATAAAAAAATATAGGACATATATTTGTGTTTCAATATACAATGTGAACTGCTGTTCACTTCAACTGTAGCCTATAAGTTAGGTTTAGAACATGAGGTTATCTGTTCTGACATACAGTGTGAAAGCATTTGTAAATTTGGCAGTAAAAATCCATAGTTTTGGTCTTGGTTGAGCTTGTGTGTAAAAGAAATTCAAGAGTTTTTAAAATGTGTTCACTGAATGCATTTTGTGTCAAAGGAACAAGAAATGTATTAATGGTATGGCCCGCAACAGACCGATGTTGTGCTAACTGTGTTAAGAGTTATGAAAATGTGACTACAGAACTGATAAAAGGTTGCTAGCAATCGAAAAAAACTGTAAAAACTCTGATAAAATGAGGTATGGTAGGAATATTATGTTTTGTTTGACATCACACCTAACATCACCATTCAGTTCAATGAGATGAACATTAATTTGATTATTTAACGTGATTTTGCATACATGAACCATATCGTGATATATATTGATATCGAGAAAAATCCTTATGATTATCATGATATTGATTTCAACCATATCGTCCAGCCCTAGGCTGTGGCCTTGTGCCTTAAGCCACATTGTCACGCAGGGATTGAAAATATGGGCATCCTGGGAAGGTCCATCAAGGTCCATCACTGCATTTATGCTGCTTCACATCTCTTCATTTCCTACTGTTTCTAAAATGTCAAAGCAGGGGGTCCGTGAATAAAACATCATCTGTCTCTCTCTGGAAGGATTTACCTTAAAATGAACTCTATAAATCCTCAATGACACCTCAGCTTGGAGAATGACTGACCCTTCCAGTGACTTAAATATCTATTAAATCACAGGGACGCTCTCAGTGGAGTGCAACAATGCATAGATTTTCAACCATATAGAAATTCATTTTCTGTGCTAGTAGCCTGTGCTACGTTATACTTCAATACCTTGATTTTCACCAATCAATTAGTCAGAGCTCAGCAGTGTAACATGTGTTTTTTGTCTATCCCCTCTCAATACTTAATGCTGAAACTACAATTAGATCCTACAAGGTCTAACCCACATGACTTGAAATAAGCTCAAACAATCAATTCCAGTACTGAGTTCCTATTGAGTTTTAATCAA
Source organism: Centroberyx gerrardi (assembly GCF_048128805.1). Classification (NCBI taxonomy): domain Eukaryota; kingdom Metazoa; phylum Chordata; class Actinopteri; order Beryciformes; family Berycidae; genus Centroberyx; species Centroberyx gerrardi. The sequence goes on along the minus strand of NC_136015.1, from coordinate 8,892,361 downwards.
GATTTCTACTTTGTTCTGTCTTCTCTCATGCTTGCCTGGCCCGCAGATTTCACAGGTCAAGGAACCATTCAGAAAGCTTTAATTAGCTTTCTCAAGCTAATGAGTTCTCAGGCGTCATACAAATTGTTCTGTCAAACCCTGACTTTGAGCCAAGTTCTTGCCAGCTTGAATTGTTTGGGTGGGAGCTCAACAGAATAAAAGAGTTTTAATCATGTTCAAATTCATTACCCTCGAAATGAGTGATGTTTCACTCCCCTCAGCCATTTTGCTCCGTATTTGTAGTTAAAGTTGCCCCTGTGTAGGTGACAGCACTGCAGATCTGTTTAGTGTGGCTTCCATCATCCTCACATTGAAACCCAGATAGATCCATCCCTAGCACATTTTGCAGGGAAATGGTAATAACAAGACGAGGCTGATGGACTGAGAGCGGGAAAAGAAAGCTACGCAGAAGAAAGGTAATTTGAGACTTGGAGTAAATTTGAGCGCCAAATGCCTTCATGGAGACAAGCAGGGCAGTGAGGAAACTCAGACAAAAATATGAGCTTTGGTTTAAAGATGAAATATGGCAGTCTGCCCCCATTCCCTTTCCCCAGATCTAATTCAGCTCTGCCTAAATGGGGATGGGTATTGCCTGAACCGATAACTCGCCGGACCTGAAGTGTCTTTTTAGAACCAGTTTCTGGGGAATTGAATTTCAATCGTCTGAGCAGTATATGAGGAGATTTATATGGCTTTGCCTGGGAACAGGGTATAACAAGGCGGCGGCGGCGGTTGCTTTACACTTTTGTCACATACACAAAGAAGGCATTAGGGTTTTGACCCACTTTAAGCACAGCCAGAATAATGCTGCCAGTCTGGTTCTTAACCCTTAGCCATAATGGTCGTCGCAATCATCCTTGTGAGTAGAATTCTGCCCCAAGATAATCATTACAATGCATCTCATGATTGTTAGGTTTATGCGTGTCCTTGATTCCTCTTAAAAATGAAGCTCCAACCAGACACAATTCTCCATGACTGATGTGGCCAAGCCTCTGCATTAGCTCAATTTTGCCAATCCATCTTTCTGCATGCACATTCCCTCTTACAGCCCAGTGCAACAATTGAGTGGCACCATTTGATACCCTGTCCAGCTTCTGTCATTACCGAGCCTATACGTTTTGGGGTAGACGGGTCCCGGGGGACCTTTTAAAAGAGTCATACTGTATGCTGAAAGGGCCAGCCTCTACTTATCTCTCTCTCTGTCTCTCTCTCCCTCTTTCTCCATCTCTCTTTCTCTCTCTCGCTAGCGTCTGATGTGAGACTGATAGAGCTTGGGAGTGCAGCCGCTCGCTGTCAGGCCCCAGCTAATGGAATCAACATGGTTGACGGATAAACCCACCGAAAATAAGTTGTCAGAGAGCTGCAGGCCCTTCATCAACCTCCCTGCCATGTTTGGCACCGCCTTGACCCCTCCCAAAGCTGGATCAGGAGGGTGTTTTATCTTCAGCACGCCGAAATTACGTTTCAAGTTTTTATTTATTAATGTATACCTTTTTTTCTCGCCTCTTGCTGTGACATAAAGAATTGGGTTGTGCTGGTTCTTTGCGGTCGGCATCTCGAAAAGATGGCTGTGCCTTTGATTGAATCCTGCGATTTCTGCTGCACAGACGTGGGCTGAGGCATACAGAGCACAAAACATTCATTAGCCTAAACAGCATTATAAATACTATATAAATAAGGCAATACTCTCCAAGCTAGTTTCTAAATCCTCACTATATAGTCAAGGTCACAGTCCAGAGGAAGAGAGGTGGATGCAAGAATAGTAAACGAAGAAGTTCAAACTGATAATACACATAAGGACAAATTCATATGGGATGCCAGAGCAAAGATGTAATGTAAGGTAAGGCAGGTAAGGCAGAGTTGAACTTTGAAGAAGAGAAATGAAATGAAAAAACACAAGACCAAACTCCCAGAGTTTCAGCGAAGACCTTATGTTTGTCTTAGTTAACTGTGTCTCAGAGTATGGGATGTGTATCTTTCACAGAGCAGAGCGACATTCCCCAGAGCGGCTCTCGACAGGAAAGAGGAAGGGAAAGGGAGGAGAGAGAAGAGAGAAAACCGCTCCTCAACTGGAGAAACACGATGACTCGCTGTGCCCTCTTTCCCCAGAACATCCAGAAAGCTCCACACGAGTCTTCAAAGATCCCATGCTCTGCGCCGGATCTCTGCCAATACTCAGATTGACTTAATCAATATGTGTGCAAAAGAAATCTCTCACCAGGACTGCGCTCACGGTGGACACAATACATCTCCCACAGCTTTCCCCAAGAGATTAAACTGAACACTAGATCCTGTGTGCCTACAGTATTTGCTTCATGTAAGTATGCCTGCGAGAAAATCCTTCTGGGTATACTGTTAAAAATCTGACAGAAGCTCCTGCGTATACTCGTTCTCCATATAGGGCATCTACAGTACAGTATGTTAGAGTTTTTCTGATATGACGCAACTCTCACTCAGTTGCCAAAATGCACGATAGCAGCTGTGAAAGCGAGCTCCGTGCCAGCCTGCTCCTCTTCTCTCAGAATCGATGAATCTCTGCCTGTCCGTCAAACTGAAGGATCTAGACTCATTTGTTCTCTGCTTTGCAAAAAGTCTCTCAGTTTTCCAAAGATTCACTCTATTAACAACAAAAACGCGATGTACAGAAGTAGAAGAAGTAGGTCAAGGATTCCAGACATGCACTGCATCCCTGAGCCTCCTGTCAGTACCTCAGACCGCCACCAGGAGCCACTGTAGATCCATCTGTGCTGTAGACGGAGACAGAGGGATGGAGAAAAATCGCGAGGGGAGGGCATGGAGGGAGGTAAAGGGAGCTCAATGTATTAGATCAGCCACCCCACTGGTTTTGTATACCAACAGCTGTGCTCTATAACCCACTTGACAAGATTAAAAGTCCAAACATATAAACAAATAGACAATCTGCATCTTGGCTTGCAGGGCCTCAGTCGTGGAGCCCATCTCCCTCCCCTCTTCCTTTTTTTTTTCTTTCTTTCTTTTTTTTTTTCTTTTTCCTGCAGCTCGTGAACTGCAGATGAGAAGGGGAGGAGTGTCGGAGCATAATTTGGGGCTGCTTATAAGATCACAAAATGTGACCCAGTTCGATGACTGCGCTGACAAAAAGACACAGGATTTTAATAATATTTAGGGAGACGCGTTTTCATAAATCTTAAATAACGTTCCATGAGCCGCAGATAGTGCCAGTCTCTATCCTCTCCCCGGCTTGTGAGTGCGGGTACATGGTTGTACTCTGTGTACCATTGTTTGCAGAGGGTTGCGGCAAGAAAGAGAGAGAGAAAACGAGAAAGAGAGAGAGAGAGAAATGACTGATGACAGATCCACAATGCTCAGCAGTACATCTCTCATTGCACAGCCTCAGTCCTCCTCCAAGCGAGGGCGTCCATCCATCCGTCCTCTTGCGCGCCGGTTCCTTGTGTGTTTGTTAAGTTTGTTTGTTCTGACATGTTAACGGGACAGCTGATGGACTGGCAGTCTGATCCAGCTGGAGGGGCAGGGGCTGCTGGGTTTATTTTATTCTGACAGCAAGGGGGGAAGGTCAGCACACTCATAGCTCACCTGTCCTCTCCTCTCCTCTCTCTCTCTTTTGCTCTCTGTCCTTTCTCCTCTCTCTCTCTATCCTTTCTGCCTTTGTCTGTTTTGCTTCCGTCTCCCACGGCGTGTTGTCTGGCACATCCGTCTCGCCTCGTTTCGTCTCTCATGTTTAGCGTTCGTGTGAAATCTTTCCCCCGATGATTGACCGATGGCTGTGAGGGAAACCGGGACAACGAATTAGATGAACTTTGATGCAATACCGAAAGTGATCCCCCGCAACAAAAGTAAGAAAAGCTCAAATAACACCTACTGCACGGAAGAAAAATCCAAAAGGCAACAAAAGCATTATGAAACTCTCAGGTCTAATCTGCAGAAGAGTTTCCACAGCCTGCAGACAGCCAAGAGGAAAAATGTTGTGAAAGTAAGTACACGAAAAGAAAATACAAAATAAACATAGACAGGCACACACACACACACACACACACACACACACAGACTCACATGTACACACACACACACACATTCTGAAGTGTGATTTAAAGCCCTGCAAAGTTGATTTTTGAGCAGAAGCCTGTCAAAGTATTCTCCTACACAAAATACACACCTGGATATTTAACTCCATGAGGCACTTCAATCATTCTGAAGCTTCAGACACCACACCTAGAGCCAACAAACAAAATCATTTTTAAAGAGATTTTTCCAGACTCTTTTCACCCTGTTAAGTCTGCACAGCTGCCTGGAAATGGGTTAGTATTAATGGCTGACCAGGCTGACCGGTGTGCAACATGCCACAACAAGCCCAGACCACATTAAGCTGCCGAGACAGGGGGTGATGGAGGAGGTGGATAACTCACTGTGAGCAGGGGAGAGCCACAGCATAGCCACACAACACTAATGGTGCTGAGGATTGCAGCAACACTCCACAAGTCCCCTTTTCTGAAGCGCTCAGGTCCTGAGAGCGAGTAGCAACGAGGCATGTTGACCCACAACACGGAGAGGTCAGAGGTCGGGGGCATGTCTGTGTGTTTGTGTTTGTTGCAAAGAAAATGTCCATCTTAACAAGTCATTTAGTCTGGCACTGAGTCTTAAAATCTATCTGTCAGCACCGTAGCCAGCAGTAGGTCGATTGGGTCGTTCGACCTGACCCAAACGACAAAATGTCCAACTGCAGCCAATTAAAGCCCTCAGTGACTGCAGACAACCACTACAGCACTTGACTGTGCATTTTAAAGCAATAATAGGCATTTGATGGTTTAATGTTTAAGGTTTAATGTTACTGAAATATTCATCATGCATCCCTTGCTGATTTCCACTTTACACTGATTTAAAAATAGCAAAAAAAAAATCTCAGTATGTCCTGTGGCAAAGCCAGCTCAGCTCCCACTATTTCACCATGTTCCGTTTCTATGGCGATGGGTGACTAACATACTGCTAACTAAATTACAGGCTTGTAGTCAAACTACTGATTGATTTTCAGTATTCTCTATTACACTGCCAAACTGCAGTGTCAGAACAGAGTGTCTTGACCCATGATGCAGAGACGTGGGATGCATATACTTGTGTTTGTGGGTGATCTATTTACTGCGGTTACACTTGTCACTTCAATGTGTCTTTTATCATCCGATCAGGCCAGGATGATTAAGTGACAGATCTGGATGCAAAAAAAAAACAAATTTTTCCCACATTGCTTTCGGCTCTTCAGGCCCACATTATGATCACAATCCAGACACAATGATCGTATAAGCAATGGAGAGAGGGAACAAAAAAGGGAGAGAAAACAATAGATGAATAATAATAATAATAATAATAATAATGTTTAATTATATAGAACTTAAAAAAAAAGTGACAGTGCTTCACAACCAAAAAATAAAAGTGAAACAATAAGAAACATCATAAAACAGAAAGAACAATAAGGTATAAAATGGGTAAGATAAAAGGGATAAAATGAGTAAAAGCCAAAGATCACAGAAAGGCCTTATGATAAAAGTAAGTTTTAAGAAGTGATTTAAGATTCCTCAGGCAATTTGTTCCAAAACATAGGAGAAAAATACAGGTCATCCTCAGTCTTAAACCTGGACATAGGAACAGTCAAACAGGCCTTGTGTGAGGATCTCAGGCTGCACACAGGCTCATAAGGAATCAACAGTCTCAATCAGGAACAGACTCTAAAACAGACCGGGAAACAGTGGAGAGATGCTAAAATGGGGGAAATATGGTCCCGTCTCTTAGTTTTGGTTAAAAGCCTCGCTGCAGCACTTTTTGGTTAAGGCAGGGAAACAAAGCATTGCAGTAGTCAAGGCGAGATTAAATCAAAGCATGTATGATGCCATGCCGCCTATAAGTGACCTAGAGGGAGAATACATGGAGAATAATATTGGTCCAAGAATTGAGCCTTGTGGCACACCACATGTGATCAAGGACTGTAAGGAGTCATAGCCATCAATGGACACAAGGAATTTCCTATCAATCAAGTATAACAAGAACCAATCAAGGGCGTTCCCTGAAATACCGACCCACTGCCTCAATCTATCAGTGAGGATACCATGGTCTACATGCAGCACTGAGGTCAAGCAGCACTAACACAGAGCAACACTTCTAGGAGTTGACTTCATATAACCTAGATTGCAGAAATTAAGGGTAATTTTGAAATGGGCCTATATTTACTGAGAGAATAAAGATCAATACCATTTTTTTTTCCTTAAAGAAGCTGAACACAAGCTGTCTTTAAGTAATCAGGGACACAACCAGACAGAGAGCTGTTGAAAATAGAGTTTCATGATGCTTTTGTTGCCTTTAGGTGTTTTTTCCTTGCAGAAGGTGTTATTTGAGAAAATAGAGGCCTATAGAATCTAAAACTTCTAAAAAGAATACGATTGGTATCAAGGGGGCTGGAAGACAGTCTCTTGTGTGAAATAGTGTCCATTAGTTCCTCGAGAGAAATTGGCCTAAACTGAATGGGGGGCAGGAAATCTCAGACCTGATGTCTTCAATCTTATCTAAAAAGAAGGTTAAAAACGTTTCACAGTCAGTGAAACAGAGAAATTAGGAAGAGCAGGGTTCACAAGGCGATCGATGGCACTAAATAAAAACCTAGGATTGTGTTTATTGGTGGAGATTAGCTCAGATAAATATGTTGCTCTTGCATCTTTAATTTTTGGATTATAGGATAGTAATAACTCCGTCATGTGCTCAAAATGGACCAGCAGCTTAGTGCTTTTCATCTTCCATTCATCTCTTCTACAATCCCTTTTAGGCAGCGGATGCTTTTATTTATCCAAGGGCATATACTAACAGAGCGGGATCAAAGTTTTTAGTGGAGCAATAGCATCTAAGGCTGAAAAACAAAGATCATTGAGGCAGTGTAAAAAATCATTTATGTGGAATAGCTGAGCCAAAATATTACCAGAATTTGCAAACAGAGAAGATCATTTTTGAGCACTTTGGCCATTAAAGATGCAGGAGCGAAGAGTAAACTTGTGGTATTTCGTGATTTAAAGACAATACATCGGTGAGCAGAGACATAAAAGTCAGAAACCAGAGAACCATATATTCAATACAGCCATATGAGATGGATGCCAGCCATTTTCTAATGTTGTTTCTAACCAATATAATAACCTAGCAAAAAGGTTATATTAGGTGTTGGGTTGAATTGGGTTAGAATTAGTGGTAATTTGAGGTTAGGAAGAGGTTAGGCATGCAGTGCTGATGGTTAAGACTAGTGGTAAGCACCATGAATCTGCATGTATCTCAACTTCTAATCCTTCTCTTGGTCAATTTAGACTGTTTTGGCTACAGCCACTGATGATTGAGAGAACTGCCCTCCATTCTAGTCATCAAGAGATATACAGTTTGTGAAATTCCTCAATGTCCCAAGATGTTACGAGTCTATATAAATGCAAAGCACTGAAATGGTGCTGTGATATAGCCATCAACCAGACCATTAGCAACAGTCAATAAACCTCAAGTAGATGAAGATCTTCAGCTCTCAAATATTGGGAGGAAATAAAAAAAGAGAACAATCAAGGAAAAGCAAAGGGTTTCTCTGGAAAACACCAAAGAACCAATAAACAATTATTAGAAAGGGAGAGAGAGAGAGAGACAGAAAGTGTGAGAGAGAAAATAAAGCTTGTTGTTTTCTGACAATCCTTAATTATCTCTCTCAGTTTATTTACTCTCCATCCATCCCTTTAAAGCTGCAGGGCCTTTAACGCCCTTAATCAACCTCTCTCCCCAGCAGGGCCTGTAGCAGGCATCTCCGCTCGCCTACGTAATTGACTCTTCGTGTTTGAGAGGCAATAAAAGTTTATGACTATTAAACATAACATCAAGCGGGCTGTCTTTTTACCAAACTATTAGCGGGGGGAAGGCACATTGTGAACCGATAATTAATTGCTTACTCTGGGGATGCCTAATTACCAATTGTTGGTGTTATTAGCCGATTAGCGGGTGGATTTGACAGCCCCGAATGGCTGTCAGTTGACAGAAGAGAGGCTTTGCAGGGCAACAAGAGTGGATGGGGGGACCCATTGGTGCTTGGAGGTGTTGACATAATTGGTCTTTATTTTTGAAGGAGGTAGTTTGTTCAGTCTCATGGCGAAGCGAGGAGTGACAGCAGTCTTGCGTCTAGTAGGGTTGCACTGATAGTGGTGGATTGGAAAAAAAAGGCTAAAGGATAACAGACTGCTTGTTTAAGCTCCTCTGCTGTGATTTATGTGTTGAATTCATTTGTGAATTATGTGAAATGTAGAGTGTAGCAATTGACAATTAATCAAGTGTTTGCTCTGTTTCAGCCCTCCCTCGAATGGCATCGCGGTGACACAGACATTCTATATTCCACACAATCTCAACCAGTTGACACTGTAGGGTCAGTTCATATAGAAACCCACAATAGGCGCTTTCTTCCCCTCCCTATAATTGGGTGTATTTTTAGAGTTTGGTGTGAAATTGATATGGGAGACAGGGGCGCTGCTCAGTGATCCATCCTTTGGTGCCAACCTTGGTGGCCGCGGTGACAAATTTAGACATAGAGTGTTCTCTTCCACCAAATTAGATCAGGCCAATGGGCCATGAAAAACTTGTCTCCTTGTCCCTGGGAACAAGTGAAAGCCACACTGTTAAAGAAATTAGCCTCTGAAGTCAGAAACTCTATTAGCTGTTCTACATTCCAGCGCATTATTCCACGGATTATCAAATTGTAATGGCAAGGTTGTACAGCTACCCAAACATGCATAAATAATATTAATGCATTAATTTTTGGTATGCTGGTATTGTTTTAAATTCATTAGTTTGGCTTTCTAGTCATGAAATATAGATCAAAGACAATAGGTTGTTACAGAAGTTCGATTAAACGTTTCAATCACTTTCAATTGTTATAGAACCTATCTCATGCACAGGCCTGTAAAATGTTCACTGCATTAATTCTATGAAGAACAGTTTAATTGACCTGAAATGAATTGTGTTCCTTTTATTCCTCTTGTTGCTGTTGTTGTTTTCAGCCTTTTGATCTATTATTAATATCCATTTCCATAACAATATCTAACTTTGACTGCAAAAACAGCTATCAGATGCACACCACCGTGTATCACCTGTCATTTCAGATAGATTTAAGGAAATGGGAAGTTTCCTCTCTCTGTGGTTAAGTTACATTGATGCATATTGGAATACAGCTTGTCTGTTCCATTTTTTTTGTTTTTGCTTCTCTCTCCCTCCATCCTGCTCCCTCTGCCTTCATCCATGAGGCCTCTCGTTGGCGTTTTGTAGACTTCATAACAAGAAACAGGAAACAAAATTCATTAATAATTCTACCTCAGACCTCCTATACTAAACTAGACATAGGTGAAGGTAAATGAGCCCCAAAGAGAGTTAGATACACAGGTCAAGAAAGATGGAAAGAAAAGAGAGAGAGAAAGAATGGAGAGCGAAAAAAGAATAATAGGGTGAGATGAGGGATATTGTTGTTTTTTTTTTCCCTTTTCTCCATGCAAGCCCGCATCCCAGGGCAGATACCTGCTCTACGCGCTCCATGGGAGGGAGTCTGGAGGCTTGCAATGTATGCCAAACAGCACCTGTGCATTATTGATGGGCAGAATAGGAAGTCCACTCTCTGCTTCTCTGATCAGTCAGGAGGAGGCATGGGGGACACTGGAATGTATAGACACTGCCCTTGTGTGCATACGTGCGTGTGTGCATCTGTGTGTGTTTTTGTGTATAAGTGTGAACTGATGATTGTGCGCAGAAAGGAGGTGTTGAGTCATCCTGCTTCCAATTTCAGAGACGGAGTGAGAGGGAGAATTACTTTTGACAGAAGGATGTGGATCCGAATGAAGCTCCCTAGTTAGCTAAATGAGGCCAAACCCTATGATTTTGCAGTCGGTAATTTGACAACTGTGTTTGATCAAAGTTTGACACACATCAGAGTACATTTTGACTATCTATTTCAAGACACTAACTACAGCTAGCTGAAGCTGAAAATGGAAGTCTGTACCAATATCATATCTATGAGCAAGGCATGGAAATTGGTAATATTCCAGAAAAATATACAAGGTCCAAATTGACTTGGCCATGCAGTAATACAGTAATCCAAGTAATATAAAATAGTAATGCAATAGAAACCATGATGTACTGTATATGCACATGAATGACCAATTAACAATTCTGTTTCATGAAATGACATGACAACTTCAGCCCATGACAAAACACTGAGGCAGTACAGTGCAATGCCTTTATTATTCATAGCTTTTCATAGGTCAGTCTTGCATTATTAACACCTCTAATGTTACCATTTGGCAGCAACGTGGGGAAGCACAAACAGCCCCAAGAGTGTCCCTGTCTAATCTATGAGGTACAGCAGAAGAGGGCATTATCATCAAGACAAATTGGGGAATAGTCTACTGTAGCGCACATGCTCAATGACAAGAGGGAGAGCACTTGCAGTCTTCTGTGGTTGATATGTCACAAGCTGTGCATGTCATACTCAATAGTTTTTGCTCCCCAAGACAATATTGTCCTCTCCTGCTTGTCCCAACAGCATCTGAGGGACACTTCCATCTTTTCCCTGAAGATGCATCGTCACAATCATGACACACAAGTTTTGGGACACTGTGCAGATGGGTAAGAACCGCATTAAACACAACAGATGATGATTGTTTGGAGCACTTGGTTTGCTGCGCGTCAAGTAGGTTAAGTGCTCCAGAAGACGGCAGTTTGGGTATTTTTGTTTTTGCATTTGCTCAATGTCTGAATGTCTTTTGTAGGTTATGCTGTCTTAGAGATGCAAAATTTATGCAAATGATTTGAGATAAAAGGTTTTTATAAAAGTTTAGGGGCTGTCTACATCCACAGAGATTCTTTATTCTTCTCAACATGCAGTCACATAATTAGTGCATTTGAGCACTCCAGGTTGAAAGTGTTCTTCATCATCAAGGCTTTTCTGACTACAGAACTTGTTGGTATGAAGGTAACACAGCTTGCCCTCAGGCGGGGTTAAAGACTTCAGATAGGGTTGCCAATGATCAGTTTGTTAAATATTTTCAACTTCTTGAAAAAGAAAACAAGGCCAGAGGGTTTAAAGGAAAAAGCAGCAGGGTGAGAAAGAGAGGTGATTAGGGCCTGCATTGGTTAGGAACAAGCTCTCGATTTTTTTCGGAGCCCCGATGGCCATAAACCAGAAGAGCAGGAATAGCTGCGGGACGAGCAAGCCAAAGACCTCAGGGCCATGTCTCTTCTTAACAACAGAGCAGAGTCCCGTTCAATTACCGTTAACTCACAATCAATAGGATGACCTACAACACATGAGTGGAACTTGGCTGCCTTCACTGATGCCTCCATTTTGGAGAAAAAGAAAATCTTCCTCGGCCATAGATTTTTCCCCTGTCCTTAGGCTGGTCAATTACATCAATAACTCCCAACAACAACAGCAACAGAAGAAAATAAGGTGAAGCAGCTCCTCTGTGAGTTCAGTCCTCTCCCCTGCTTGACGTGCTGCCAGGCAGGTTGTAATTTTTTTTTTCTGTTCTCCTTTTTCCCTTTCACAGCCCTCCTGCAATTTTGTAGCCGTCAGAGCCTGGCAGCACAGCAGTTTTACTGCACTCCCTCGCCGGGTATCACGACAAGATGGAATCACCGCCTAAAGGTTGGCAGCCAGTGAGACATGGCCTGTATGCTAATGACAGCCTGGCAGGGGGGGTGGGCACTCTACCCAGGCATAGCCGGTGCCAAGCCCCCATGCCAGTGTGAGTTACAGAAACGGCAGTTTGCTGGGAGCGGTGGGAGGTCTCCATGTAATCACTTCACTTTGTATTCAGCAGACAGCAAAGTCACAAAAAAGAACTTTTTTTGGACTTGAGTGCTGATGTAGAGGAAGGGAAAGGGAGGGGGGTGCGCTAGTGTTGGGGTTAGAGAGAGAGAGGAATGTCTCAGCACACGCATTTACGAGTGTACACATGTGTACAGTACCTATCGACCACAGGGTGCAGCACTGCCGCAAAGCTGATATTCATATTCCTATTGCATCACCTGCTGTGTAAGTATGATATGTGCTCCGCAATATGTAGAGGTTATGGTTAAGAGATGGACCAATCAAACCCACCCATAGTCAAATACTGCAGGATCACATATCACAATCAGTAGCGAGGCTTCCCTGCCGCGTGCCATTACCACCCTTTGTTACTGATCCCTCTATCCCTGCTTTAGTAAAGTTTAAAGGGATCTCCTGATACAGCCTGCTTTCATTCATCTTGAATAATATTCCCTTTGTGGCACATTCAAGTTGATTTGTAGTCGTTAACTTGGTTAAGCTTTTAATGTCAAGGGTGTGAGGTGCAGGCTTGGACAAAAGGTTTGTTGGAGCAGCTCAGGCAGACAAAAGCCTATAGACATGAGCGGGATGAGTGGCGAGAGAGAGGTTTGCTGTTTTGAATGAGTGGGATGGAGCAGAAGTAAAATCTAAATGAGGAAATGGATGGTATTCAGTCAACCCAGCAGAGGCGATGATACTCATCAGTGAACTGGAGCTGGATCCCGAGACCAGGATTATCAGAAGCCCGGACACGTTCTTTTAGGGACAGGTGATGTCGTGTGGAGAGACACTGTGGGTCTGGGTGCACGCTTAAAACAATGAAAATTGTCTTTCCAATCCCCTCTGTTATTGTCCCCCAAAGCGATGAAAGCAGGGGTAGGAAAGTGTGTGTGCGTGCGTGTGTGTGTGTGTGTGTGTGTGTGTGTGGGGGGGGGGTTCTGTCCATCTGGCATCTTATCTTGAGCGATATCTCAGATTCCATAGATTAAACTTGAAAGGATGAAGCATCTTTGCACTTTGTTCCACTGTAAAATAAAAAAAAAATACACTGATTGGCCTAATAATTTCAAGTCAAAATTTTTAACTCAAACATCATCTCAGATACCACTGGTTCGGTTTTGACGAAACTTGGAGGGATGACGGATTTTGGCACTGTGTTCGGTTTAAAAAAATACTTAGACTATTGGCCTGATGGGAATGCTAAAACTAAAGGTCAAAATTTCAAACATCCAAAGCCCATAACTGTTACACCACTGGCCTGATTTTGATGAAACTTGGAAGGATGATGCATCTTGTTACAGAGTGGCCCAAGGGGTTTCTGCATCACTCGTGGGGGCTGACATGTTTACTTGTAACCACTGGAAGGAACAGAGGGAAGAAGTGAGGACAGAGTGGATCCCCCGGCTCGCTCGAACATGACCCTTCATTTGTGAGATAAACAGTTGGATTGTGAGCCAAGCACGTCTTTCGCTTTCCTTCCGTCTCCTCTCATTTAGCAATACCTTTGTAAAATCTGTCATCCCTCTATCCCTCTGTTCATGCCTCTTTTTCTGTCTGTCTCTCTCTAGCTCTCTTTTTTGGCTGAGTTTTCTTGTAACCATACCATCACTCTCTGTCTGTTTTGAACAGCGGTCAGATGGAGACGGGGGGGGGGGGGGGGGGGGGGGGACCATATGCAAAACTTGTCATCTAATTGGCTTCATGTTGCGTTCCCAGACACCTCAGCTGTGTGTTTCTTGGTGTTTCGCTCATGTTAACATGTGGCGTGGCCTGTGGGAATGACAGAAAGCATGTCGTATTTGTGTGTAGATTGTTTGTATCGCAGCATGGGTTTGTGAGAACGGGTGTCATTTACATTGCAATGTGGCTGCCCCATCCTAGCCACAACCCCCCACCCACCCCCCCACCCACACACACACACACACACACACACACACACACTGATCATGCCACACTGTGAGTGTAATGTGACCCTATGCAGCCCCTGGCACGGTTGTGAATAAGATTACTTTAACGAGCACAGAGTCAATTAGACACACCGACTAAACTAGACCTCTACGAAGGTCAAAACACTGACACCGTGCCAGTCGTAATTACTCGTTCAAAACAATGTTGAGGAATGTTTTGACCCTTGTCTGTGTGTGTGTGTGTGTGTGTGTGTGTGTGTGTGTGTGTGTGTGTGTGCATGTGCGAGAGAGCTAGAGTGACAATTTGTCACTAGAGGTTATTGGAACTTAAACTACCTCAGGGAGAAGGATCGTAACTGTGATTTTTCATAACTAAAACAAGTTCACATTGTAAAATGTATGCCATATGGAACAAAACTGTGGGTGCCACTGTGCAAAATGGAAACACAAATTGATATCATTGAGTGTCTCGTCACTGGTGGAGCGCTCCATTATCACTATTGTATCCATCATGAATAAAAATACTCTGTTTGCTCTTATATATAATCACAATTTTCGCGTCTTTTTTCCTTTTGTGTGGCTTTTAATTGGCCGGCCAATGCCATACGCCATAGACATCTTGTGTTTCCGTGGCTTGCAAGAGCGTTGAAAATGTGTTTCCTAACCCACACGAACCACAGCTAATGAATCACGACACACAGACACGATGCCGAGGAACAGAGACAGACATAGGAAGGAAAAGTCATAAGAAATATATAGTAAGTTCAAGCGGCGTTTCAAGTCCGTGCAAGATGTGGGCGAGGAGAGCTAAAGCACAGAAAAAGGAAAAAAAATAATAACATTTAAGTGTGCAAGTATCAAGATCCTATTAATTCCTTAACTGAAGCCTGAAAAGGTGCATGCATGCATACACTGACATAGCAGAAGGTTCTATATCAACATTTTACTGATAGACAATGTTCAAAAGTGATTAATCGTGTTTTCTAAATCTAAACCCTTGCTTCTTTCCCCCCTCTCCTCTGTGGGTCTCAAATGCACAGTTGCTTGATTTTGGCTGTTGAAATAATGAGGAGCTTTCTTCTTGCGCTGTACCTTTGATATGTTAAACCAGTCAGACTCACCAACTGGCTGCAGCAGCTGAACTTGGGTAGCTTTACCTTCTGGGACGCCCAGGTCAGCCAACGAGAGAGAGAGAGAAAGAGAGAGAGAGAGATGGGGAAAAGAATATAAGCCTAGCTGAACCTCTAGAGAGAGAAAAAGAAGAGGAAAGGGGACTATAGTTGGGAGCTGCATGAAAGCACCCATTACCACATACTCATTCAAATCCACTCATGGTTGATTGACAGTGCCACCGGCATATCCTGGGACACACAGTAGATTTGAAGCACTACATAACCCCTATAGGCAGCATGGCAGAGGAAGTCCCTCTGGGTGAGTGGCTGATTGGAGAGGTTAAGTTTGGATCAGGCTCACTGCCGAACTCTGATAAAAAAAAAAAATTGTTGGAGTTCAAATCATACAAGCAGACCTCTCTGCTCCTGTGAAAGAGAGAAGGAAGCTGGATCGACCTGCTATGAGCGCGACCTCTGCCTGAGCGCTTCCAGATTTTACTCTCTTTCTGCTTGAGATGGAAGTAGTCATGCGCACCTAACAGCCCTTCACATTATATCAAATGATGCTAGACTCGCTCACCATGCAAATCGTCAATGTCTATGCAGAGTTGTTGCATTTCCAAAATACCAACTTTTGAGGATTGGAGAAAAAATGCTGATTGAGTTCACCCTTGGCACACGTTCATTTTTGGACATTTCACAAAGCACTTTTAATGGTTTGGCTTGATCTTATGGTCATAAAACATTTTTTCCATGTTGAGGGAGAGGTCAGCTTTTAGTTTTAGTCAAAAATAAGGATACAGTGAGACTTTGTTGGGCCCCATAGGGAAATTCTCCTTTTGCTTTTTTCCCGCTAGAGAGGGTGAAGGTAGGTTAGTCTCTTCAGCAGGGCCAATGTTTGCTGACACGGGGAACCTGGGTCATCCGATTAAAGAACAGTCTCTCTAGCTACTAGACCACACTTTTGCCAAATGCCCCGACAAAACCCCAAAACACCAAAAAACACACTGAAAGGCATTTTTTCCATTTCAAAGTGATGTTGAACTTTGGTAGTGTCTTGGGTTGTGTAGCTTCCTGGCCATGATATAACCCCAAAATCAGCGATTCTCTGTTATCTGTTGCTCCGGTAGAGACGATTGGAGAATTGTGTTTTTTTCCCTCTCCATTCACTGCCATTATATTGCAAAACAGGCCTGAAAACAGCACATATAGGAACACGAACAAAGCAGATTCTGACAATATAAAAAAAATGTGTCATTCTGCACAATTTATTTTAAGTGAATTGCTTTCTTTATGCCAAGAAGTGTAACACCGAAATGCGGTGGGAAGAATTTTGGTGTTCAAACTGAAAGGTTTTAAATATAAAGAAAGCAATTCATGTAAAAAAAAATCTGTTTTTTTTTTATATATTGTCAGAATCTGCCTTGTTTGCGTTCGTTTATGTACTAGAAGTGTGATTTTCAGGCCTGTTTCGCCATATAATGGCAGTTAATGGAGAGAGAAAAAAAACACAATTCTCCATTTGTCTATACCGGAGCACCGAAGCAACAGATAACAGAGAATCGCCGATTTTGGGGTTATATCATGGCCAGGAAGCTACACAACCCAAGACACTACCAAAGTTCAACATCACTTTAAAATGGAAAAGGCTAGAAGCAGCACTGGCACAGACGATATACACAGAGCGATCGGGTGCGTCCTTGCAGCAAATTGCCAGACAAAGAATATTAATGAAAGTAAAAGCCACCATAAATACATCAAATATATGGAAAAAAAAATCAGCAATGGGCCTCATTTATTGAGCCTGATACCAACAAATTTGAAAATCACTGTTTGAAAAACAGTTTATAAACAGTGTGGCATTCATCAAAGTGCTCAGATATGAGCTTTTTGTGTACATTTCTAAATCTTATTAAATGTCAGGACGATGACTGCTAATTAATGCTGCATGTGGCGAGAGCTTATTTATACTGCACTCCACATACTTAACTCAAATAGTAGGCTTTTGCCTGTTTAATTATGATCCCAATCATATCTGATTACAGCTATGTACTGACTGAGCTGGTGAAAATGTGGCTAGATGTAAATGTAAATATTTTTGTGTTACAGTACGTGACTCAATATGATGGGGGGTTTTTTAAATCTCTGGTCAAAGGTCACTGAAACTAGAGAAATCATTCATGCTTCACAACTGTAGGGAAAAACTCTAATTAGTGGCAGAGGTATATGAACACAGCTTTCACTCAAATATTTCAAGATTCCAACGCATGACTCAATGCATGTTTTGTCTTGTACACACATGCTAATGAAGTTATCACATTAATAATAAGAATATGAGGACATTCTCCATCCACAGGGAGGTCAGATACAGAACAACATCCCTGGAGGCAGCTCAATGACCATATCAACTGAGAAACATTATGGAGGCAGCAAAGTTGCAAATGCTTCTCCATGTGTCTGCAAGATCAATACGTGTGGGGAAAAAAGGTTTTAGTACGGCTGTATTTTAGACATGTAAGAAAGCAAAAGCCCCGATGAGGATATGGAGTAGAACTGTTCAGGAGTTGGCGGGCTTATGGGTAGAAACTGTCCTTGAGCCTGATGCCTCGCTTCAATCTGATTGGAGGGGGCTGAACATACAGTACTGTAGCTGGGGTATCTGGGCTGTTTGAAGACGTGCCGTGATTTCCTGAGGGATCACTAGTGGTAGACATCCTGGATGGATGGAAGTGTGAAGCCATTGATGTACTAGGTAGACTTTACCACCCTCTGGAGAGACTTCCGCTACACAGCAAGCAGTTTCCCATATACTGGGCAGCGCTGGATCCTTCTGAACTGTCTCCAGATTTATAACTTTGTGAATTCCCTTTTTACTCCTATTGCAAGTTTGAGCTGTCCTTGTAAAACTGTCGTTTTATCTTTATACTCACCATGAATATCTTTTGAGTATCAATAAAAAGCTACGGTTATGGCAACATAATTCTCTGTGAAATGGTCACTGGAAACGCTTTGCAGTCAGACAGAAACAAAATAGAAATTAGACAGTTGTCCAAAAGAAAATGGTCACTGTTGATTGAATTCAACCTCCTTTAATTAAGACAACACTAAAATGCCAAGCTTTCCATTTCCCTTTGAACCCTTGAAGAGGTTGCCTTGGAGAACTGGTGGAGTATCCAGCTGCTCATCAGCAGTCTTGCATTGCAATGGAAATTATTAGTGTTTCCCTGATGGTCATTTCCCGCTAACAAACGGAAGGATGTGAAACTTAAAACATTCTCTATTGCTCTCTCTCTCTCTCTCCCTCCCTCTATCTCTCTCTCTCTTCCTCTCTCTCTTTCACCTTTGTTGTTTTCTAATACTTCAGCCGGGGAAATGATGAGGAGAGGCAACAAATGATAGCAGGGACAGTCACCCATCTGTCGGTTGATGCATTATTGATCCCTGACTCCCATCAGGGTGATAAGTGAAGGATTCTATGGGTGCAGACACACCCACACACACACACACACACATACACACACACACACACACACACACATGCGCACGTCCGCATGTGCATGTGCTCGCACACAAACACAAACACACACAAGGTTCGTCTGTCCCCTGTTAGTTCAATTACTCGGCTGTACGTGTGACACATTCAGATGATCGCCCTTTGCTGCGATTACGCGACATAATTCTGTTTAATAAGCCTCTATTTCAGACAATTTTAAGCGAAACCACCTCCGATGCCCGAGTGCCTAGACACTCCACAAAAAACGTCAGGGGTTACAAATGAAGCAGATGATGGCTGTGAGCAGCAGATAGTTCCATGATGTGTTCTGAGATGGCCGTACAAGATGTCAAGACAGCGCGGGAACGCCGAGGGCAAATTAGACAGTAGATTAATTATGTTAAAAATGTGGCCAGAACGCGACATGTCATAAATGTCCTCATCTCCGGCCTGTCTGCTGCAAACAGATGAGTTCATAAACAGGCAGTGGAGGACGGTCCGTGTCCTGAGGCAAACAGCTCTGAATAGGAGAATGAGGCAGTGTGTGTGTGTGTGTGTTTGTGTGTGTGTGTGTGTGTGTGTGTGTGTGTGTGATTGTGTGCAGTCTGGATCTTTCCTGGTGATGAAATAGATGAGGAATGATAAGTTATTTCCTCCACTGAGAGGATATTAGGTGGTGTGCATGTGTGTGTTTGTGCCTGTGTGTGTGTGTGTGTGTGTGTGTGTGTGTGTGTGTGTGTGTGTGTGTGCATGTACACCCCTCTCTCTCTCGCCTTCCCTTTTAGTTGGTGCGGTGATTTTGTCGGCATGCTGTCATGTAACCAGCCTGTTGTGAAGCTTCAATTATGCTTACGTCTCCTCTTATGCTTAGGGTCAATTCGAGCCCATCTACTCTGCCACACTGACAGCGCGGCTCTGATATGACATGTTCTTGAAATCATTCATTTCTCAATGTTTAAAATTGCATGTCGGATGTTGTAGCACATCATACTGTCAGATGTCAGTGTTGCACATTTCTCCCCTGGGGACAACAGAGAACATCACAGCCCATTTTCCCAGAGCTTCTAAGAGAGTATGAGGACTGATCTAGAGTCCCATTGATAATTTCATTTAGTATAACATCAATAGGGAAACTAATAAGGAGGAAGGAATAACTAATCATTTTTTTCATCTGTCTTGGAGATCATGTATCAGAGAAACATGATCTAACTTCTGGTGTTGCACAAGGAAGCTGTCTTGGTCCCCTGCTTTTCTCACTATACATGCTTCCATCAGGTGATATTATCAGAGAACATAATGTCAATTTCCATAGCTATGCTGATGATACACAACTATACATTTCTGTAGAGCCAAATCATGCAGATGCCTTAAGCTCCCTCACTACTTGTCTATTGGCTATCAATGATTGGATGAACACAAATTTCTTAAAACTGAATGAAGATAAGACAGAAATACTTTTGGTCGGCCCCAAAGCCAAAAGAGAAGAACTCTCCACAAGACTTGGGAACCTGAATCCTTCGATTAAATCAGAAGTAACAAGCCTGGGTGTTATCTTAGCGTCTGATCTAAGTTTTAATTCCCATATAAACAAAGTGACCAGAACAGCATTCTTTCATCTTAGAAATATTGCCAAGGTGCGGCCCTTCCTAACCCAGAAAGATGCTGAAAAGCTAACTCACACGTTTGTTACAAGTAGACTGGACTACTGCAACGCCCTTTTTACCGGCCTCCCAAAAAAGTCTATTGAGAGGCTTCAGCTTATCCAAAACTCTGCAGCTAGACTTTTAGCAAAAACAAGGAAGCGAGAGCATATCACTCCGGTTTTAGCTACATTGCACTGGCTCCCAGTGTCCTTTAGAATTGATTTTAAAGTTCTTTTACTTGTATACAAAGCTCTTAATGGCTTAGGACCGGCCTACATTACAGAATCCCTGCTGTTCTACATTCCATCAAGAGCCCTCAGGTCTTCTACTGCTGGTTTGTTAGAAGTACAAAACCCCACTCAAAAGAAGATTGGGGATACAGCCTTTTTTAACTATGCTCCTAAACTGTGGAACACCCTCCCAAAGAATATTAGAGAGGCGGGCTCTGTAAGCATTTTCAAACGACTGCTAAAAACTTATCTTTTCAGCTTAGCTTTTAAATAGCCTTCATTTTAACTGTTTCTGTTCAGGATCCCAACAGAGCTGACACGGGCAAGTACGAATTTTCATTGGTCTTGTCCGGGTAATGCTTACTTGCACGAGTGAACACTATATGTGGGGGGGGACAGAGCTTTACCCTGTATGATTCTCATCTGTGGATGGTGAGGTTTTTGACCAAGAGGAGAATCTATGATTCTCGTCTGCCTTGGGCAGTGAGATCTGACGTAAATATCAGATCAAGAGTAGAATCAGGAAGGACAGGGGAAAAGAAAATTAAAGAAAAACATATGGGTTCACTCACAATGTGCATCTAAAAGTGGGAGTATTTGTTGTGTTCTTCTATCTTTCTATTTTACTTGATTTGATTCTTTTAATGCAATGCATTTTGCTTGTTCTTTTATATGAATTTATCTTTTTATCTGTCTTTTATCTGCCTTTTATTGATGTAAAGCACTTTGAGCTGCATGTTGTGTATGAAAGGTGCTATACAAATAAAGGTTATTATTATTATTATTATTAATAATAATCAGAACTCCTTGGAAATACCTTAAAGTGTGAGCTGCTTTAAAGCTGGACAAGGCAATTTTACATGTTGGCGGCCCCAAATGGAAGCAAGAGACAACTGTTTGAATTTTGTGGACGCCTTCAATAACTTTAGAAAGTGCGGTAACACTTTAGATTAGGGAACACATATTAACTATTAACTATGGGGTTTCCCTCAATAGTTTAATAATTTCCCTCAATAATATGTGGTACTAGCACTTTATAAGCCCACTACTGAGCACTCAATCCATGGGCAACAACTTCCTTACTGACTGCTAAGCACTTGAGGGAAAACCCATAGTTAATGGGCTATACCTGTAGAATACAATGCAGAATAGGGTGCTAATAAGTGGTTTGTAATGACTAATAATGAACCAATACACTACTAATATGCATGTTAATACGCAACTTATTGATAGTTAATGTGTTCCCTAATCTAAAGTGTTACCGAAAGTGCAAATGAATAATAATACTAATGAATAGGAAGCAATGAAACAATAAAAATGACAGATATGAATCCAAGCCATCTGACTGACACCAGTGTTGTAAATCAACCTGTCCCAACTGGATATTGTTTACTGACCTTCCCATTACAGCCTGAAGAAAATGCTCATTACACAGAGAGAGAAAGCACATCATAGGAAGGCTTGAGGGAGCAAATGGGTGACCTCCAACCATGAACAAAGCACCTATAGTTCATATTCTGTCCGGCTTCTTTACTTTGCCCCCTGCAGAACCTTCACCCCCGGACGCAGAAGGGTAAGCTAGTAGAAAATACATCAACCTGCCGGATGTGCGTCTACCGAGACTAGGCACTATGTGGTACTTTCAACCCTGGAGCAAAGGTTAAGAAGGGGAATAGTATAAGAAAGTCGACATGTGGGATAGTAGATGTGTTTGTGTGTATGTGAGCTACAGGTATGAGCGAGTGCATGCCTGTGTGTGCAGTCGGGTGACGATAGTGATCTACATCCACACAGCTTATGTGCACTATGTGTCATTACAGTGCCATCCATCAAACCCTAGGGCTCCTGCCATGTAAGACGCTTCCTCCGTCTCTCCCTCTGCGCCCTGGGTTCAGGGGGAATAATGGAGGAGTAGGGCATCCCAGTCATTCAATTATGCGTCCCGAACATGCTTCACCACCAATCGCCGCAAATACACACACACGCACACACACACGCGCACACAGGCACGCACACAAACGTACACACACACAGTACATTGGACGCAGATCGAGTGGAAGTCTCGGTCCGTCCCTCTTTCTCATTTCCTGTCTCTCTCTCCCCCCCCCCCCCCCCCCCCCCCCCCCCCCCCCCCTCTTATTGTTGTAATGGAACTCTGTGAATAGGGCCATTTCGAGTTGAACAAGCTTCAGGATGAATTACACTATATAGGCTCCACGAGTCAAGGCAGCAGTGTAATGGATTTTTCCTCTTTTCTTTTTCCTTTTTTTCCCCCTTTTCTTTCCTGTCTCACTACCACATTATGTATTGCGCCAACCAATGTATGTACCGTATGAAGTGGCTGGCTGAGGCGGAGGAACGAAGCGCTAGACAAAAAAAAAAGTCTATTGCTTCGAAGGCTAATCAACTCTATGTTTCTGTTGGGGAGAGGAGAGATAACTTTGTCCTTGGCTCGCTCATAACCTCATCAGAATCACTCAATGAATCACTGAGCGCCATAACTCATGGCAGGGGCAGCCATGATACAGTTATGAAATACCCTTGGTGGAGAGAGCGGACCTGCACCTTGGATAGAATTGAGTAAAAAAAAAAAATAACACACACACATAGGAAGGCACATATGAAACGCGAGCACACACCTGCATTTGTTCCTTTTATAAATAGATGCTCTAAATCAATATATGGCACACAGTGTGTGATACACAAACACACATACACATACAGAGTGGGCGATTTGTTCCAATTTAACAAGAAGAGTAGACGCTGAGCAGATAAACTTTTGCTTCTCCTCATAAGTTTGCTCTGACCTCCATGGTAACCAGAGAGGAAGCATGTAAAATTCTAGTTAACAACAGAGATGCCTTCCTACCTCATTCCCCGTGAAATCACTACAATTTTAGGAATGAAAAATACATACGGGTGACAAAACATTGAAATTCTATTCAATTTTCTATGTATAATCAAATGTCCAAATATTTTTGGCACCATGAAAAGGGGGACTAACAAAAACTGTGGTTCTTTAATTTTTCATCCCATGCGGCTAAAAAGACTGACAGTTTACACTTTAACCTCAGTCACTGTGTCATTCCACAACCTAATTAAAATGCGCACAAAGCCAAATCATCAAAAAAATGTCTGTCCAAATAGCTCACTGTGTTTGGTACACACACACACACACACACACACACACACACACACACAGGTATAGTTTTTTTCTGAAGACTTCCCAGCTTAACTTGTCTCAGACAAACTCAGTAGGGGCTGAGCTCCTAGTTGTGGATGAGAACTGAGCAGCAAACAGACTTACATTCTGAATTAACAGGATTACGTGTTTTAAGAGGCTTGTCAGGTAAACCTGAACCCGCCTGCCTGAAGACTAAGGCTGACTCTGAGCTACTTTCACCCACTTTGAAGTCTCTAACCGTCTCGTCCATGACTGGCATATCAGAGAGACCCTACAACACAGCTACAGTATTACAACACCTTGCGATTTGGCATGCACTAATAATGCACATGCAAGTGTGCACAAGCAGAGACACACACATGCATACGTCTGCACACTAGCAGGCATGCACACACAGACGGGAAGCATGCATGCTCAGGTTTTAGACACTCAAAAGGCGATTAATATCCTCCCAGCTTTTGGTATTGCATAGCCTGAGCAATAAAACAAAATTACTTCTGTCTCTTTCAGCTACTAATTTTCTCCTTGTTTGCAGCTGTGAGACAAGACTTTGAAAGTCATGCAAAACACACATTCAAAAGAGGTAGAAAAGAGGCTCATGCACATAGTACGGACTCATGTCCACACAAAGTACAGGAGGAGAGAGATAGTTTTAATATTCTTTTATTGCACAAATATAAAATGAAATAAAACTTCCACGGAAAAAAAAAAGCAACAATAACAGTCCATCAAAGGCAAACAGACATTCCCTCCGTCTCTTGGCTCAGTCTAATACCTTTACGAAATGCAACTCATGTTCCATGAGAAAAAATAAAAATGCTTTGTAAGCCCATATTCTCTTAAACACCAGGAGATCTCTCATTTCTTTGTTGTAGGAAAAGCCCACCTCAGTAACTTCAGCTGCATCCACATCTTGATCTGACAACATCATTATTTTCTAATGAAATATACAACCATCTTCCACTGACTTAAGAGAAAATTAATTCACTGACTTATTTCAGTTCTCATGATGACCCAAAGTAAAACACAAATTATAAAAAGTAATAAATAATTAACTAAAATAGTAAAGAGAATCTAATACCTAGTGCGTCTTTGATTTGAGAAGCAATCTGAAATATCAATCTAACCAATCTCTCCCTGTTCTGTAGGAACCAGCAGACTGGCCAGTGTGGTCTCTTTGGACTGAATGAAGCCTCTGCAGGTTCTCCAGTTGATCCAATAAGAGCTTATCGGAGCTCAGTCTCAAGGGACAGGGTTTAATTTGTGCTGGAGCTTACCTCTCTGTTCTGTTGTAACACATATTTGCGAGGATCTGCCAAAGTTCTTTCATTTTCTCATGGCCAGAAGCTTCACCTGCCTATTCTCTATGTATAGTGATGCAGTAGGAGGTTTTTCCACTAAGCCCTGTGATGGACTGGCAACCTGTCCAGGATATTTCAAAAAGGGTTAGAGAATCAAAGGGCGGTCACATGGGTTTCACAAGAATTTCCCTTCATTGAAAGTCTTGATTAGTAGTCCGTCATTGTGCTTGTGGTCCACAGTCTAATCAAGGTGACCTTCCCCTCTTGCACCCTATCATAAGCAAAAATGCGAAAAATAATAGGAAAATTTTATCTTGTGCCATTCAAGGACATTTCAATGGGAGATAGACCAAATGGCCACGATACACCATTATTATTAAACCTGCAATAAGCGATATCAGACATTATAACCAATCCTGAAACTAATGTGTGCTATGTGGAGATTGCATAGAGACATAATTATATAAACCAATATCCACACAGCAGCCAGCTGTGTTGCTGTTTTCACCTCTTTTCTAAAGCTTGTCATCAAATTCTGGTCCGGAATGAAGCTCCTTCCGGTCCATTTAGTAACGTTTATTTATTTATTTATTTTTTAAATAGCTTGGCTCCTCCCTCGCTGTTTTAAAGTGTCCCTCACCCCCTCCCATTCAAAATTTTCTCATAATGGCGGAAGCGATGAAGCAAGCTAGTAAACTTGTTAAACTAGTAAATTTGCTACCTACCTCTTCACTTGTCATTATGGGACATATAACCTTCAGTGGGAGAAAGTTCTGGCAAAGCGACTTCTCAGTAGTTACTTTTAGCTTTTGCTGTGTGTTATTTACAAATGTGGTGCGGTTTCTATCACCCTCTACTGGTCAGAAAAAGTTGCTTATTGCAGTTTTAAGATAATAAATAAAATAAATAAAATAAATAATTATGACCATGTTTTATGTTTTTGCCTTTTCAAATCCCCTGTATAACCCACAGTGATTCTATCCTATTTACTGATCCCCCCTGCTAAAGTCAATATTGCATCATTATAATAAGAGAGAATAATACGTGCCTCGGCACATCTTCAAGTTATCAATATTTGGCGTACATTTTACCAAATACTGGCTTGATTGGTGGACTCACAGTCCGATTTGCAAATATTTACAAATCAGACGTATCTAGAGAAAATGTGCAGACAAAGCTTTCCTTTCATCCTGCCACTGTTGGACGGTGGGAAACGACAGACACGCAGACCTGCAACATATCTCTTCCCAAAATTGCATCTTTTAACAAGGCTGCATTGAAAAGCACGTTGCTGTCTTTGGCTACACAGAATGTGTAAACACAACTCCTGTAACTTGGAACTGATCTGAGAGAGAGAGATAGAGAGAGATAGAGAGAGAGAGAGAGAGAGAGAGAGAGAGAGAGAGAGAGAGAGAGAGGGGACTGGGGCTCTTGTGGGAGAGGGGTACAGTAAGTAAGGTTGTTTTGCAGTGGGTGGTAACACCAGAACTCTCCTCAAAGCTTTAATGGTGACACACTCGCTGCCTCTCCACTTGGATCTCCTCTTTATTATTAATGCCTTGCCCAGGAGAGGGAGTTGCCTTCAGCTGGTATCAAAGGCCCGTGCAGACGCAGCACTTCCCCCTTTATTAATAGAACGACTCTCAGATCAAGTCTGCACAGCACGTATAGAGTGTCAAGAACATACCCAGGATCAAACGACTTGACGAGGAGGGAAACTCTCACTATCTCCTCAACTATATCCTAAATCTTTTTGGGGGTTTTTTCCAAAATCTTCCTTGTATTCTTGTATCTTTTCCTTGTCTCTATCTCTTGTTTTTTTCTTATTGGCACATTTATAGGTAAAAAATACATTTTTATTTTTATTTTGTGTGTACGTGTGTGTGAGTGCAAAGGTGCCTGTGTTTAGGTCCAAAAAATAACGTGTTCATTGCAATCCAAGCACCCAAATCAGTTTATGAAGTAAACATTAAAGCTCTAGTTCTCATATAGTTCCTTATTGCCTTAGTGTGAACTTTATTTACTTTTCTTTTGCATTTGTTCATTGTTTTACCCCATAAATGCATAGTATGGAGGTGAGATGGACAAGCTCTTGCTGGTTGCAGGCTATGTGATCAAGTTTTTATGTAAAAGAAAAATTGCATACTGTACGGTGTTATACCTCCTTAGTGCCTGCAAGATCTTGCAAAAATATTTTTACCTTAAAAGTTTTTGCGACACATTTGTATTACGAGAGAAAGAGGTATGGGAAATATATGTGGATTATGTATTATGGATAATTTCTGGACACGGGTCAACGCATTGTCTAAAAGTGGCTTGGGTTTGTTTGTATGTGTACCCAAATGGCCATGTCTCCTTCAAAACCATACCTAGAGAACATTTGTAGATGTGGCCAATTTGTATAGTACTGGTGTGAGTGGCCACCCAAAAATAACCACAGTCAGCGGGGCAGCCAGCAGGCCACTGCATTAACACTGTGTTTTGCCATAATCTTGGGTCATTTTCACACAGAGCAAAAAATTGTCCACAAAATTACAAGGGCTCTTTATTTCGAGGCATTTCAAAGCTCAACAATGTAGCCAAAAATATTTCAAATCATACCATCATCCACAAAACGTCATCTTCAAAACTTCAGCACACTCCAGTAGCCTAGTTGTAGTCTCCGCTAAAGCCCAGTAGTTGCTATAGAAGCACTTTCTGCATTGTCTCAGTGTGAATAAAACTGGCTCTGTACAAAGTGCCTGGCTTTGTTAACACCTCAAATGAGGCACTTAGACTAATTCAATTGAGTGGAGCCTCTTTTTTTTTTCTCTCAGATGTGGAAGAGATCCAGCAGGAAATAACCTTCCTTACCTCTTCTGCTCTCAAGCACCATAGCTCTTAAGAAATTAGCCTACACACAGCAGACGCCTTGATCTCCCTGAAAAAAAAAAAAAAAAAAATCAAAACAAAAAGTAGGATGGTGCAGTTTGGCTGCTGGAAGAAGTGTGAGGTAAAACGGTGACACTTATAGACTTATAGATACTGAAAGATAGTGATGGGGAGTAATTACACAGAACCAAACCAAAGGCGAAGACACAATTCAAGATTAATCTTGACTTACAAGTAACTCAATTTGTACTGACCCCTAAGGAGCAATTTGATAAGTGCTAATTTACCCCCAAAGTATATGCACTAAAGGAGAGTATAATAATATGACACAGTGACCTCAAATGCAGCTCAAATCTAGATCTCACTTTGCAAGGCTCCGGTAATAAAACAGGAGGGCCCTTTTACGACTTTGACAGTTACAGCTTGACTTATCTTCTCGGCGTGATATAATGTGGTGCCGGAGCACAGTGTGAGCATTTACAATATTAAACAGCTAATAGAAGTGGATTCCCACATCTGTTCTGAAACACTCACCCTCACAGCGGGCTGGATCTATTCTCATTCTGTTCCGCTGCATCATATAGCCTGAAACTGCTTGTCCCAGCCATACATTAATATTAAAAGCAATAGAACACATCTGAAACATCCTCTCTCAGCCGTGAGTAGAAAATTACAATCTCACCGCATTTTTGTTCCAGCCTCGTCTATTACCGAGGCTCTCATATTGCAGCTGCCAGGTGCTCAGGTGTCAACTAAGGTCTTTTTTAATACAAACTCTCCTTCTCTGCGTCTCCCCCTTGCCTCTTCAAAGGTGTGTGTCTAAAATAATGACGGCCATGAGTAGAATATTTGACTCATTTATTCAGTAAATGTGTGGGAAAGGCTTGAAACATTATTCTCCTCTGATAACCAACAGTGCACATGTGTGTGAGTGGATCCAATTAAAGAAAAACTCTACTTGTTTGACACAAATTCTCCCTTATTGTTTATTAAAGGAAAAGACACAACTTTTGGAAGACTGGCCCATTGGTGAACTTACCCATTAAGTGATGGGAACATACACTACACACCAAAATCATCCATGTGTCCCCAGGAGATTGTTGGCTCCGGTGCTCAATGTTAACACTTTAGCATACACTATGTTGAGTGATAGGCGAACAGAATTATCTCAAAAGTGAGAAAATGAGAACTTGTAAAGGTACACAGTAAGTAATCTTAAATGATATGTGGCTAAGTCTTATAGTTTTATGTAGGAGATTGGTAAAAATGTAAAATATGATATGATAAATATGATACAAAAATAACATATTGTGTTGAACTACCAGACTACAAAGTGGACATGATGGGTCATGGGAGAAAAAAATGTGTTGTGGACACAAATTATGTGAACATTATGTTCCACCACAAATTAGATTATGAGTCATATAGCACAAATTGGATGCACCATTTTCTCTTGTTTGTCACATGAAAAGGTTAGTTAACGGTTAAGTTTAGGCAAGTAAAATGACTTTGGTTATGGTTATTGTTAAGATTAAGGATAAGGTCAGGTAGCTAAAATAACTTTGGTTAAGGTTAGAGTTAGGTTTAGCCAACTAAAACTTTTCTTAAGGTTAGGCAACTAAAACAATTTGGTTAAGGTTAAAGTTAAGCTAAGGTTTTGGTCTTTAAATAAGAAATAAATAAAACCTACAAATCAAACTTCACTCACAGTAGAACACTTCTTGGTATGAGTTGGGAGATGAACCCCGGTCACCGGAGTTGAAGGCAGATGTTTTCACCCATCTCCCAACCACAACACCATTTCTAAGTCCAGCAACTACCTGTTTCTAGTTTCTCAAAGTATTTCACTCACTTTCCGTGCACGGAGCACATATTTGCATTTTAAGACATCATGCTCATTTCATGAGACCAGACTGGATGATTATGGTGTCTAGGTTCTCATCACATAACAGGTAAGTTTACCAATGGGACAATCTCACCAAAACCTGGTGTATTCCTTCAAGCGTTATTTGTTTGCTGTTTGCTGTTTTTTTTTCTGCTGAAGGTTCTGCTGCAACAGGCTGTTATCCCAGAACTGTGTGTGTAACCACCACACACACACACACACACAGCACTCAACACTGCACACTCATGTGTCTGGCCAGCTAGAGTCGGTGTATCCTTGGGTTGAGAAGAGGAAAGGGAGACAAACGAAAGGAAGAATACCCCTTGCCACCTGAAGGACAACATTATTAGTCACAGGAAGACCGGGGGAGTCGCGCACTGGTGACTGTTATTCCTCTCCTCCCTATCAGCGGCCTCATCTCTCTGTATCTTGCTTCTACCCTGTCTCTCGCACTCTGCTAGGGGAACTCGTTATCTCTCTAGCAGAGAGGTCTTTGGTCTCGCCGAGGCCAAGGAAAGGATCATTGGTTCTGGTTGTGAGCGCGTGTTTGTGTGTCATAGAAAGTGTTTGGAGAGGAAAGCAGCGAGGGGGAAGATGCCCTCACAGAAGCGTTAGAGGAGAGGTAAAGGGTGGAAGGGACTGTGATAGGATGAACTACAATATGTCAAGAGAGGCAGAGGGGTGTACTCTTCATGAAAAGGCATAGATTATCTGATAGAAAGCATGAGATGCCATATTGCTCTCACTGAAGAGCTTTGTTCCCTGTCTCCTTCCCTTTCCTCCAGCTCCATTTCCTTCCTCTATCCCTTCCTTTCTCCTTCCTTCCTCTCGTCCGTTCCCCTTTCCAGCATTCCTGCCCTCTTTTCCCCCAACGAGCCGTCCCTTCCTTGATCAAATTCCAACTTCCGCTGTTTCATCCCTCTCTCCTCTCCTTCTGAACCACAGCAGGCAGGCTAAATACATATGAGTGCCAAAGAAGAACAAATAGACAGGAGATTATATTCCCATTAAAATCTTGGCTGCTCTCATTGTTATTGACATGGCAGAGATCCTTGCTGCTGTGAGGGCAAACAGCAGAACACGTGCATGCGTACTGTTGCACGTGTGCACACACGCACACACACACACAAGTTAAGGATGGGGTTGGTTTCAGAGAAGAAGAGGGTCTGGTGCTGTGTGTGTTGGGGTCTGTTGACAAACCCGCTATCCCCTTGTGTTGCCATGAAGTCTATGAAACCCCAAAGCTGCCTTTGAATAAGGCTGAGCTGAGTTGAGTTACAGAGGCAGCTGTGTGTACATATGCATACTGAGACAGTGTGACGTAAGTAAATACGCTCAGCAGGCACACACAAACTCGCTCAAAGGAAAATACACAGAATGGCATATACTTGCATGCGCACGTGCACATGCATGCACACACACACACACACACACACACACACGCACGCACACACACACACACACACACACAGAGCCTTCAGTAGAATTCACCATGAAATGGAATGGATGGGCTGCTGTTCCACTCATCGGTCTGAAAGTGTGTGTGTAGCTTGCGTTGGTGTGTGTGTGTATGTATGGTTTGCATGTGCGTGAATGTAGTTTATGGGTGTGCATTTGTATATGTGTACTTGTGTATGTGAGACAGAGATAGAGACAGAGAGACTGTCCATCTTCCCAATGTGGAGGGGCTGATGCTGAAGAGGATGTTGTTTACCACTCTGATATATAAGATGGATCAGATCATAACAAGCATTTTAAAATCGCTCTGTCAGCCACTGTGTCACTTTCACAACAGCCAAATGACGGTGAAAGTTCAGCATCCAGTCAAGTCAAATCATTCGACTTTGGATTTGGAACAATTGCCATACTAGTACTATAGTGATCATACAGAGAAAATGCGCCAGTGACGATGGACACAGTGATACAAAAGGACAAGGATGTTTCCTAACAGTCTCCTGAACCCATCAAATACCAGCTGGCTGTGGCCTTTATAGGAATTCAATCTGGTCAGAAAATTATGTTAACTTTAACAGCACACCTCAGTAACCCCACCAAACCACATGATGCCGATATCATCCTGATTTTTTTTTTATTGTCAGCCAAATAAAAAGGGTCATCTGCTGCCTCTGTTCCATGACACCTTTTATAATCACAATTAACCTAGATTCAACATCTGTCTATTAAGCATGCCTCAGCGTCCTCGGTAGGCACTGACATCATTATAGCACAATGCTGAGAGTCTGAGTAACTCCAGTGTTGGCCTAAAAAATAAAAATGCATACATGCTTTTATGTATATTGCAGGAATGACTCCACCAAATGTTTATGCACTGGGTATGCAAAATCTATTCAAATGATTTAGATCTAATTGCAATAAGCACTTTAGTGGGAGATTGCAATAACTTAACGGATCATTAATTCTGCACCGTTGGCCAGAATGCAAATTCAGAGTAAACGAATTTGACCAACAAATTTCACCACCGGTCACATTGCTTCCCTGTGACTCATAAGTTCATACTGGATGTGAATGGAATATAAGAAAACTTTAAGTAGCAAACGAGAATGCAGATAAGAATGATTATCCCGTAGGCAAATGTTGTACCTTATGTCAATATCTAAACACTGAAGCTTTATTAATGACTGAGTACAACAAACAACTCTGAAAGTTGCATGGATGGACTAACAAT
Source organism: Centroberyx gerrardi (assembly GCF_048128805.1). Lineage (NCBI taxonomy): Eukaryota > Metazoa > Chordata > Actinopteri > Beryciformes > Berycidae > Centroberyx > Centroberyx gerrardi. The sequence goes on along the minus strand of NC_136015.1, from coordinate 8,860,165 downwards.
GAGTGTTGCTTCTTTTTTTTTTCTTTTTTTTACAGTGCTTAAAAGCTCTTATAGTTATCTGTTTGTTGCTGTTTTTTGTTTTCACAAGTGCCTGCATATGCGTGTGTTTGGCAGTAGTTGTATGTGTGTGTGTGTCTGTGCTACTAATCACTAATGACCAAACCTGATAGTGTGACTTATTGATTGTTAGAGCTCCACACCATGGCACCAGGGGAGGGTCCAGCCAGGCAGCCAGGGCCAGTGAAAGGCCTTTCAGAGTGAAAAACACCCTGCATATCGCCTTAGTATCCCTGTCTCATTTAGAGAGTCCTCAGGGCCCCATCAGCACTCCTTTTTATCTCACCCTTATCACGCCAGGCTGGCCCCAGACTCATTTGTGACAGGGACACCACACAGTCTCGCTCCCGTACTCGTTTGTCTACACAGCCTTTATGTCTGCTGGGCAACGCTGCGTGTCTGCAGCTGTTTTTTACTTTGATATTGCAAATGGGAGTTATAAGGTAGTGGTCATCTTACTTTTCAGCAAAGTACAGGATTAAGATGCACGTTGGACAAAAAAATAACAAAATTTTGAAACCTGCAATAAGCAATATCAGACTTTATAACCAATCCTGAAACGAATGTGTGCTATGTGGAGATTCAATTGAGACATAATGATATAAACCAATATCTGCTTTTTGTCAAATTCCACTTTTCATTTTTTTAACACTAGCTTGGCTCCTCCCTCGCTAGTTAAAAGTGGCATACTCCCCCTCTCATTCCTGAAAAAAATTCTTGTAATGGCGTAATCGATGAAGCGAGCGAGTAAACTTGTTAAACTAGTAAACTTGCTACCTACCTCTTCACTTGTCATTGTGAGACATGTAGCCTTCAGCGGGAGAATGTTTTGGTAAAATGAGACTGGTAACCAGCGACACCTCCCCATACATTTAGCTTAGATATTAGCCCTTTTTGTACGGTGCTTTGCAATTTCCATCGCCCTCTAGTGGTCAGAAAATGTTGCTACTCAATGGGTTGGCCGATCAATCTGAAACTGCACATGGGCATTGAGCATTGGCATAGGCAGGGACTGACGAAGCTGATTTTTCCATTTTCCCAAATTTACGCTGTTTATGCGCATTTTTGGCAAGTCTGCACGGAGTTGTGGCGCGTGCATCCCCGGAAGTGTGTACATAGTTGTGGCGCGCGCATCCCCGGAAGTCTGCACGTAGTTGTGGTGCGCGCATCCCCGGGTATGGACTAGTTTAGATGAATCAGTGATTCTCTGTACAGGAAAGTCCATGAACCAGAATTCCATTCATCATTGCTGTCAGTCAAAGCGTTTGAAGAACTCATTAGGTACAAGGCTACCCACAGAAAAGCCATACAGAACAACCTGCTCTTGAGATCTTGCTTTCATATGATTTAGAATAGGATTTAGAATAGGTTGAGCTGTAGAACAGGTTTGAGTGAGCCAAAGTAGCAGCTGCACCTTTAGAGAAGAGCTGAGAATCAAATCTTTGTTTTAACCCAAAATGAGGTTGAATGGGTTGAAACTATAGTGGCTTTTATTATTTATTATTTATAATTATCAGTGTAGAATGACATTATATAACCAGACTTGACTGGTTTTCTAGTGGTGAAAAAAATGCTTTAATCTATTGAATGCCTTCAGTAGAAGTGACTGACTGACTCCTGCTTGATTAAATGTGACATTGAAGTCTGTGTCTCTATACTTAATAGTTTGATCTCGCCATCCCTTTCTCTCTCCCTCCCTCTCTCCCAGTCCTCTGTCTCTATCTCCAAGTTTTCATTTTGACCAGATTCTCCTGAGTGTCTCTAATCCAGCAGCAATCGATCTGTGGAGAACGTGGGATAAGGCGACACTTCCCTGGATTTAAAAGGGCTTACCCACCAATCCCCTCTCATTTGCCTCTCTAAGATCCCAGGAAGAATATCAGAGAGGAAAAAAACAACAAATTAAATACATGTTGCCAATCAAATGGCCATATTTCCACAGTTCCATGCCTTGTTATGCTCATCCTCTCTTTCCTTTACGCAGGGCCTGGTGACATTTTGTAGTTATGATTTCGGCATACACCCGGACAATTAACATCATCGCGAAATGCACTCACATTATCATCTGAATTATTTGAGCGTTAAAGCGGGGGTAACAGAGTGAGAAGCCCTATACCATGCACTCTCCCTCTCCTCCGCCTATATTTTGACAGACATCAAAGCAGAGGAAGTGCCCATCTGCCTGGGTGTTTCGCTGGCTTCTAGCCTCCCGGTCCCCGCAGAGAGATAACCAGGCGCAGCTCTAAACACCCCCAGACAGGCCCTTATCCCTTTGGCTTAATGTCCTTGCGGCTGAGGGTAATGCAGAGAGATGGATGGCCCCGACCTATCCCTCCACGCCGGGGTCCCTGGCTGTGAGATTGCATGCCTGATACCATCCTCCATCTCTCTGTCTGTGACGTCCGACAACCCCCCCCCCCCCCCCCCCCCACCACCACCACCCACAACTGCCACCCCCTCACACACACACACACACACACACACCCAACACCTCCCAGATCGATACGGTGCTCTGATGTGCCGTCCGTCAAATCTATGGGCTAAGCAATACACCACCTACCCATATGGAGTGACGGGTGCGAGACAGTGCATGAAATGGAGGTAAGCACACGCGCACATAAACGCAAACACACACACACACATGTGCTCACCACTTCCAGTTCCTGAAATGGATCACTCAATCTGCCGCCAAATGATGAGCATTTTTTTCCGGGTGTTGTGCCATCTTTCTCCCTCGCTCTCGTCTCCTCTCTCTCTCTCTCTCTCTCTCTCTCTCTCTCTCGCTCTACTCACATCCTTGACATGTCATGATCAAATGGGTGCTTTCAGAGTTCAGGCTTTGACCTGGACTCCAGGAGGCCCCCATTCCATCACCTAACCCCTCGTCCAACTTGCATTCTTTCATCACTCCATCCCTTGATCGACCCTCCATCACCCTACATCCTTTTCGCCATCAACACATCCCACCATTTCTCTTCCGCTCGCGACGGATAGTTTCCGTATCATTCACCTTTATGCGTGCACCCATGCAAGCCTCTCCTTCTGCCACCCACCCCCCCGCCCCTCCAACCCCTTCATCCCCTATATGCTCCGCAAGGCATGATAACCGTCTGGCTGAGAGGGTAATGGTGAGAGGGAAGCGTGGCCAGAACCATGAAATGAAAACATGGGTGATCCCGGAAAAGAAATCTATTCTTGTACAGATGCCAAGAGGGAGATGGGCACATTGATTTCACCATATTATCCTCTCCTTGCCCGCTCCACTTGCCTTAAACAGCATGTTAAAATATTTCAATGGTTGGCAGACAATTCAAAGTGTCATCCAAGTGTATCATTGATTCTGCACCGCACTTCATAATGACACATTACCGGTACCGGTATAGATTTTGGGGGAGAAAGTGCATATACATTAAAAATCAAGGAAAACCACTCCAGTGTGATACAAAGAATGAACTTTATTCATACTTCAACCACATTCTCAAATTAAAAAGTGGAGCAATATGATTAAATTTGAACTATAATACTGTAATATATTACTAATAATAATGTACTTGGTGAACTATATGATAGTTCAAGACTTATTATTTGCTGACAGGCTTTATGTCGATAGGAGAGTAATGAGCAAGAACAAGGAGTGTACACACACACCCACATTATATCAAGGAATTGAAAATCACACACACAATCACACAGAGTCACACAAAATCACACACACACACACACACACACACACACATATGGGAGTCTTAATAACTTTTCAATCTGCTTCCGTTCGTTCTCCACTCCTACTGTACATGTCACATTACAAAAGCCAAGGCTGAAAGCAGGATTTCATTTATATGTGCAAATTGTGGTTAAAGTTCACTCCTCCCATGAATACAAATAACAAGATTTCAAATGCAATTATCAATGGGAATGAAACAATGAACCGAGGCATTGGTTCCACTAAATCCCACAGATCTACCTTCACAATCAGTATGAAGAACAATAACAATATGATAATTCAACGCTTTCACCCTGACTTTTATCTCAAAGTTTGTTTGCATGTTTGACTGTGGGCAAAAAAAAAAAAACCTAATAAATGCCATCTATATTTACCGTCGGGCGAATCTACAATGAACAGTGTTTTATGAGCCATTGTGAGATCCTGCAATTAATGATATGATACACATGCAGGAAACCTTGTTTAAAGTCCACGCCACATATGGCAGAGGAAACAAGTCGTGGTTACAGGCCTCTAGTTGACTGGGGGCGGCTGGGGGGTAGGCGGGAGAGGAACTAGGCGCGCCGGTGTAAATGCAGAGCCCGGTGTGAGCCATAAAAGAGATATTTACTGTAAATCTTCAGCAGCTGGGGGAGCGATAAACATCACAAACACAATCAGCTGCTGCTTTAGTGCAGCCTACGCATCTGTTCGGCTCCTGGGGACGAAGAGGGGAAGAAAGAGAGAGTGAGAAAAGGCGGGGGAGCAGGGAGGGAGGTGTCAATCTATGGCCTGCTCTGCATTGTAGATAGACCACAGTGTCTCTAATGAGTAGCTGAGTGTTTGTGAGGACTTGCGGGCATGACTAGGGTGTTTTTATGTTGACAAACCCTCCCTGGATTTTAGCAATGCTACAAACTTTTAGCAAACTGAGGATGCACAGGACTATTAATCCTGACTGGCATCTAGATCTTAAGGGTTCCTTGAATTGAAAAGAAACCCCAACAGATCCAGATGGCTCATGAGGTTAGTGGATGATTGTAATTTCATAGAAACCAACAAAACGTTAAGGGCTACATGGGAAAACAATAGAACAATGCAGTACACAAGGCAGTAGAACAATGCAGTACACTATCATGAACGTGCCAGTTTTATCACTCAGCATGCAAGTGATTTAAAGTGGTGGTGGTTTAATTTTTATTGTATGTCACGTTTTATTTTGGTGCCATTTTTGGTGCTAAGTACTGTGGTATTTTTGTACTGCACTTCCCAGAGCTCACCTGTCAATCAAACAATATGTCCAGTGCCAGCACCAGAGGAAAGACCTACCAGGAAAGACCTACTGACACCGGGTGTCCAGAACTGCAAATGTAAAAGCTTTCATGAACGGGGTATAGGTTGAATGTATTATGTCAATCATCTATATAGAGCAGCAGAACGGACATTTAATTATATGAAAACGTTGTGGATTATTACTTTAAGGAAATCACTGCTTCAGCAGCCAACCCAAGTTCACCCCCCCCTATCTCCATCAGTTGTAGATCAGGGGTCTCAAACCATGTGTCATGAAGGGCCAAGAGTTTGCAGGTTTTCATTCCAACTAAACACTATACCAGCTGTTTTTACTAGTTCCTTCTCTCTGGTTGAAGGTGTGCTAATCAATTAAATCACCTGCTGTAGTCTTTGGCTCGAAGTAAAACCTGCACACTCTTGGGCCTTCATGGCACATGGTTTGAGACCCTTGTAGATGCATCCTATGAAGGACGCATTAAGTAGGCCATGTTATGTGGCATGGGCGCTAGGGCAAAGAAGACGGATGGAGGGAGAGCTTGATGAAGGTGAGAGCATGCCATCTGCGCAGCTCACACAATTTCTCACCTCACTGATGCACAACACATCTACCCTACTCTTTCTCTCTTCCTCCCTCCTACTTCCCACCCTCCCTCCCCGATCTACTCTCAAGCTGGCCTCCATCCATCTGCAGCACCCCCTCTCCTCCATACCAATCTACTTCTCAGTCTCTCGCCCGCTGTTCATCTACATCATTGCATGCGTCTTATTTTCCTACTTCCCCGCAAGCGCGTGTATTCCCAGTCAGTCAACCTCGAGTGAAACATCAGGAAGAACACCAGTAATTGTTGGGTTTCTTAATTGATTGGACGGTCGCTGACATCAATTGACAGCTCACTGTAATAACCTGGCTGTGGAAATCCCTTTTCAATTTACAGTAGATGGAGTGAGAGTTTGGAAGCGAGGTGGAGGCGGGAAGAGAGTGACCCCGGCGCTGATAAACATCCCTTAAGGCGAAGAAGAGGTCTGCACCCGGGGACGGGAAGTGAGATTTTATCTGGAGAGTAAACCTGTCTTGGAAGAGATGAGAATTTCCCGTGCGCAGATCCATTTACCAGAAGCACTGGAACAGAGAGAGAAATGAGGAAATAGGAGGAGGGCAGAGAGAGACAGAGGGAGAGGGACACAGAGAGAGAGGGAGAGAGAGAGAGAGAGAGAAGAAGGAAGGAAAAAAAGTGAAACGGAATGAAAGAGACAGAGAGATTTCAGACCCCCTGCCTGTATGGAGGAATAGAGCTGGTCTTCTAAGCCATTGGTTCTCAGTGAGATGAATACAAGCGTGCTGAGGCGACATACTCCAGGGCCTTTTACTGACTCTGACCTCTGCTAGACTTTATGGTACACCTCACCACTCCTCTGACACCGTCTCCTAGGAGAGTGTGAACAAACGGCAGGGGCACTGTGAATCTCTGAAGCCTTTGTTCGCAGCTAATGTCAACTCTACCTCCACCTTTTCTGTGTGACACACGGTAAACTATAATTGTACAACTTTTTTAAGAACTATGTGAGGAAAGAGAACATTCTGATGCTGTACATTCTTGCAGTTCTGTTTTACAATGTAGCCCCAAATGCTCACTGGTGGTTGGAGCCATATTTTCAAATATTGTTAATTTTAGGCTTTGCTTTCTTTATCCGTTGCTTCCTGAAGGCTAAAACTGCAGCTCCCCAAGATATCATCCGCAAGCAAACACTCATGCTAACAAGATCAGGATCTATTTAAATATAAAATCAAATAAAGTACTGTGAATAAACACAGATCGGTAAGCTTTTCATTGCTCTGTATACTCTCCAGGCAACTAAATATTTATGGCTGGAATACAATAATTGCTTGGGGACAAGCCTTGGTATCTCTGTTGACTTTGGGTTTGTTTTTTTTTTTTGCATCAGAGCTTGTTACATTGGGTCTGTGTCTGTCTGAAGTTCCTCGGCCTAAAGCACCCAATTATTGCCCAGGGACTGTCAGTGGACTTGTAACATACGGTACAAACGCTGTGAAGTTCAAATGGAACCAATGTGGTGTAGAAACAGAACAAAGACTATCTCTTTTCCTGTGACCCCTTTCATTTGCTAGCAATTATAAGAATCACCACGGCACAGAAGAAAATATACTGTGATTTGCCTTGTTTCCTTTCTGTGCTGCACTAACAAGAGACATGCTTGAATTACAAAAGATAATGTGTTTGTCTTTGAAGTGCAGATCAGCAGTACAGTGTCCAAGAATGTCTACTGATCACCGAATGCCTTCATTCTAATGTAAGTCGCTCCTCTACTAAGTGCCACTGTCTGCCGAGCAAATAAAATACTGTGCCATCGAACAAGGGGCACAATATGAAATACCATCCATTTACTCATCAAAACTGACACAAATTCCTCACCCAGATGACAGTGTGGGCAATGAGTCATCGGACTCTGATAGTTCACATCAAATAAAACTTTATAAGTTTTTAAATCTCCATAAATCCATCTTCAATCAGCCTTTAAATAATGCAGCGTTGTGGCCAGGGGATACAAAAAAGGACCAGATTTAACAATTCACAAGCTGGCCCCGCTGCATGTATCCCCTATCTTCAAGGTTATTGCCAAGCCATTTGTTGCGCGTTAGATAATTGACTCTTAGATGAGGGATAACCATGATTTATGGAGAAAGTGAATACATATTCCTCCATATCTCAGTGGTGATTTATGACGCGATAGAGCCCGAGTGATGGCCATTTTATCTGATTGTACGTCATGCAAAGTAGTCGATCAAGTCCGCGCAATCAGTCACACCTCGTCCCGGATGAGATGACAGGGGAGAGAGAGAGGGGCTTCTCTCTCTGGATTTCTTTGGTCTCCTTAAAGCTCTTTAAGGCAAGTTATTATATGCAGAGTTGGGTAAACCATGGCCACCTAAATCACACCCACTCCAAACGCACGCTGACCAGGGGGAGGGATTTATGATCCCTATGACGAATGACCCGGAGGCCTTGGAGTGGCATTCGTCATATGCAGGAGCAGTCTGTGCTGAGGCTCCACGTTTCAAACTGTCTTTGACCTTTTCAGACGTCACGTGCCGATTTTATTTTCTGCCGTCTAATGTAGCTTATTGGCTTAAACTTCAGGGATTTTATATGTTCAAATTGATCTCATATGTGGGTCTTTTTTATCATTAGTCATCCTGCAGGAGGGGTAGGGCTAGTTGCCAGTGGTGAGAGTGGTGAATTCAGTCCTCACTGCAGCAAACTGAATATCGAGTCTTGCCCCTGTGAGGAACTCAATATTTAATTTGACCATAAGTAATTGACAAGGAGGAGACCGTAACTCCCTCTTGACCTTTGGGGTGCAGATCCTTAATACCTGCCCTGATACATGCGTGTGTGCGTGTGTGTGTGTGTGTGTGTGTGTGTGTGTGTGTGTGTGTGTGTGTGTGTTTGTGTGACTTTGGTACCATACATTATTAATTCTCCATATCTAATTCAGGATCCTGTCCTCTCATACTCTGGAGAGTGCTCTCTCCATGTTGGGAAAGAAATGGAACTGTGGGCACAATAGGACTCTGGGTCCTTGTTGAAGTGAGCTGGTCCAAATACCTACTGTCCTCTCAGATTTAGCACTGCATGTTTGGCACCCAATTTAAAACACCTCACGGTGCCTTTAATCTAACCAGCAATCCCTGTGGCTGTACTTTTCTCCAATTATTTGTCACATTAACCTTTCTTTCGCCCCCTCCCTGCCTCCGTCCCTCTCCTCATCCCATTGTCTTCTACCCGTTTTTATTTTTCGCTGGTATTGCCTGGTTTATATGTGTGCGCACCACATGTCCAGACATATAACCCCACGCACCCCCTTTCCCAAAATCAGATGTATCCATAATGCATATCACCGCTCATAACCGCACTCTCGCTGAGATCTTCCCCCTCATTTTCATGCCAAACCTCTGCGCTTCTCACTGATGAAAATCATCATAATAAATCTTTTAGGTTGGCTTTTAAAAAGCAGCCACATCCTCTCTGCCTAAGGATAACTATGTGGTGAGACATAGTGATTAGAAGAGTTACAGTGGGGAGTTTAAAGTGGTCACGGAGTATTCCTGCTGCCATTGGTGGACATAAAATGAGGACGACGTGATGAAAGTGAACCAAGTGCTTTGATTGGATTAGTGCAAATGGTAGGACATAATGGCGGCAAGTCTGCAACCTGATGGCTCTCTCTGTTCAAATGTAGAACATGGATACATTATTCATTGTACTTCAAAGGCCATGTTTCCGAAGCATAGTTTTGAGAGTTCTCCTCAAAGTTAAGCTATGTGTGTTTTTTCAAAACTTCCCAAAGGCTTCCCTCACTCTCAACAGTTCTTTTACATGAACCTCTTTAACTCAAGCACTTCTCCTCTTTCATAGCAGAATAACTCACCTTGGCATTTTCTCCTCCACTTCTATAATTAATAGTAATCTATCACTTCTCGAATTTTCAGCAAGATTAAAGATCGCTGATGTTTACACGGCGTTACAAAGAGTCACTGAGTTTGTACAAGGAAAGGGCATATTGATCATCGTGCCGTACATTTTGACACGTTGACTTATTGTACCTCATAGTCCTTTGTTGCCATATTCATCAAATGAATACAAAATTCACTCTGAGCTTCAAGGAAGTCAACAATTTGTTCTTTAGGGGTACAGCTGTGATTTTCAGACTAAAACCTATCCTCTATACAAGAAAGCTGTTGTTTGCTCTGCTACTTGAAGAAGTCAGTCTTCCATTTTTAAGCCACAGGGACTAATGGAGGCTTGAGTCAGAGACATTGGAGCCACCACCATGTAAGACCAGCCATTAACTCCACATTTAACCATGAAATGAGAGCTCAACCGGAGGCAACAGTTCATCGCAGTTCAGGATGCCCACGCTCTCCCCCTCTCTCCTGCTCTCTCTCCTGCTCTCTCTCCTGCTCTCTGGCTCCTCATTGGGAGGCCTCGTATAAATGTTTTACACGGCCAAGTAAATCCTGAACAGCGAAGGCGAGTCAAAAAAGGACAGTATCCACACGCATTATAAATATGATAAACAGACAGAGGCATACACCCTATGTAATATGAGGATACACAAACTGAGACATGCAGACACACACAAGCACATGAAACCGCAATATCCTACGCTTCCTCTCTCACTCTGACTGGCAATACACCAGCCCAAACCCCTGTGGATATCATTTGCAGGTTCATGCGCCCACACTGTCTGTCAAGTTCCCGTCTTTGCCTGAAACAACAAATGAGAGGGGGGGTCAACAACAAAAACAGCCAGAGCAACGACCGCTGTATGCCCAGGGTAGCGCTGTACCTGCCAGCCCGGGCCTTTGTCATGCACCTCTGCTTCAAGATGGCAGCACCAGCCTGGTGGCACGCCTGGAGTCCCCCGTGTGGAAAAGCTGATCAAACCCTCCGCCCATGTTGTGCTGCGTGACAGGACCCCGCCGCTAAAATCAGGTCGGGCCAGTCGGGGAGAAAGAGAGAGAGAGGGAGGGAGAGAGAGAGAGAGAGAGAGAGGTGTCGGCCTGGCAGGAAATAATTCAAAATCACACATTGATTTGTTGTTGTTTACCTTTTACCCTTTTACTATGCCTCTCTGTCTCTCTGTCTGTTGTCTTGCTCTGATACGGTAGGTGGCTGTATTGTTTAGAGTCAACCTGTTGTGAGAAGTATTACAGTAACTGCTTGTTTGCCAAGTAAACACAGATCTATGACTGTTGCTGGGTTCTTATTTATTTCAAACCAAACTCTTATTCTACTAACATGAAAAAGTGTCATTTCTGGTTGATGTGAATATCTGCAGCAACCGCAGGTCACATGCATTTGAATACCACAGAAAGGTGACAAAGAGGCGATAAAACATGACATACAATAGCAAGGTCTGGGCTAAGAGGCACATAAAGCAGAACATGATTAAGTTGCAAACCAAATTTTCTTCTATTTTGCTGTTTTCATCATTCTCTTCATTCCATGAGTTCTGGACAAATGCTCATTAGCAGAAGCTTACTATTCAAAATCCTCCTGGACACCCTAAATAAATTGAAATGCTGAAGTATTTAGCATTCATGATACAAAATACTTCAAAACCCTAAGGTACAGACAAAATTGCGGCGTCTGGTGGCATCTATTAACAAAGAAATGTCTACAATTCCACTGTGCTCAAATTTCACACTGAATGCCAACCCGCCAATCTAATTTACTGGAGAAACTATAACTCACCACAGAAAACTTCAACCTGATACTCCACAAGTCACAAGTAATCATGAAGTCTGCAAATACTGTTAAAAATCCAATAGGGAACTTTTGCGAATCTAGATCCAATTTCAAAATTGACTCCATTTCAGCTATGATATTCATAGTTGTCTTTCATTTGGAGAAGGCTGTCATTCAAATGATTATTACTTATTATTTTACCATTATTACTAATCTCACATACTGTAGCTTTATCTACATTATCACTGCACCTACTGACACTGAAAAGTTAGGTGGTAGGGTAACCATTATGCTGTTTAAGTGTTCAAAGAAGTGTACGAAAATAACTTAAAAGCCTAATGTGCTTAAACACCTCCTTCACCATGGAAACATGGCAAAAGCTTTTTTTTGTTATCAATGGCCTTCTCAATGTTAATTTTCTCTCCCTCTCCATCTACATCAATCTTTTCCACTCCACATCCCTGTCTTTCCTTGTCTTGGCTCCAGACTCCGCCACCCTCTCAATCAGCATTCTGATCCCATGGCCGGTGCCAATTTAAAATCAGGGTTGTCATTGGCCCGGAACGCAACGCAACAGCTTTCCGGGAGTGAATTTGACGAGGCAACACACAATCCTGTTCAACTTTTTTTTTTTAAATAAATACAGAGCAGCACCGGTGGTTGTGCAACGTTTTGGGCGCTTAAAGAAGTCCCAAGCTGTTACTCGTGCTGCTTTGAACACACACCAAACCATTCAGCCAATAAAATTACAGCTTAACCTCCTGAGCTCCTGCCGTCTCCCTTCTGTGAAGTCAACTCCAGTATTGCATTCATCACCTTACAAAACAGAGAGGCAGAGTAAAAGTCTACAATTCTACTTAAGCAGCAGTTGTGGTAACTGTTTGCCACAACAACCATCAGTAATTTTATCCCGCAAAATATTACAGCAAATTTAATAAACTTAAAATTAAGTTAAAATTCTCTCTGAAACGCATTAAAATAAAATATTATGCAAAGAATTTCCGCCGGAGATAGACAGGTGGGTTCCAACAGCGAATTCTGGCCACTGACACCACTGTTTAAAATGTAATACAACAAATTGTGGTACACTGAAAGACTAGCATAGTAGCATGATGCCAGACTTTAGTTGAATTTCTATGATGTTTCCTGCGGTAGGTTGAAACGGGAAAAAAAAAAAAAAACCACAGCTTGGTACAGGATACATGGTAGGGCTAGCTAACACTTTATGTTAGCTTTGTTAGCTTGGCAAATTTTACCTCCTTAAAAAAGTTCTCTAATTTTTACACTAGCATTACAATAAGTATTTACCATTTATATATATCGTGGACCTCATCCACAACGATATACCACACAGTCTGGTCCTGTATTGGAATATAACATGTGACTCCACTTATCGTTTAGCAGCCAGGCTTCACGGCTCCCGAACAAAGGCAATCCTTGTCCATTCAAAATATCCTCTTGACTGACTCGAGTTGCAGTGCCACTATACCAAGCTTGGTCACCTCCTGCACTTGATCCTCCATGAGTGCTATGAGGGGAGACACGACCATAACAATATACATCTCTTCATACACAAGTGGGGCTAGCTGATATATCAAGTTTTACCAAAGCCTGTTGGAAAGACATTGAACGCATGTCTCCCCTCAATAAAAGCTTTAAAAAGGATATACTGCTCAGCTTTTAGAGTAGGTGTATTCAGCCTTAGTGGTTTCTATTACAAGATCAATGTTCACGCTTACATCCACCATTGAATTTCTTCACCTGGCATTTCTTTCTTTGCGCTATTTGATTACGCCATTGACAAGGACCTACCCACAAATTGGCTAATACAATCAGAATGCCAGAACGTCCACAAAGAGGAGGCTACCGGATGTCCCTCACCATGAAGTGAGTAAGATCTCTGAAATGCTGATTACATGTTGTGTGTGGACACACATTATGTAACCATTATATCCCTCTACCACTAATTGGATTATGTGACACTAGCATGAACTACACATGACATTTTCACTTCATCATGTCAAAAGGTTAGCTAACAGCTAAAATTAGGCAAGTAAAACAACTTTGGGTAAGGGTAGGGTTAAGGTAATAGGTTTAGGTTAAGGTAACTTAAAATTTGGTTAAGGTTAGGGAAAGGTTTTGGTCATGGTTAAATAAGAAATCCATTGTCTAACTATTTAAATTAAGTAAAACTGAATCAAACAGAGTCAAACTATCTATGGCATCTTGCATCGGCCTATATGGCAATAATGTGAAAATGAGTTTTGGGAAAAAAACAAACAATAAAAAACAACACAAACCACATGCAGTGCTTCAATGTATGCATGCAATATGATATAACCATTGTTTGGTTCAGCTGCTAATATTAACTAGAAAGCAAGTAGCCTAAAATTACTTTATTCTCAATAGGATGCATTAAAGCAGCTGATCAGCTCGGTAGCCAAACCAGCTCTGAAGTAAACTGCTCATTAATTAAAACTGCTTATTAATTAGGTCCATACATCACACACACAATGTGAGACTGTACATAATCTGTACGTGTTTCTTTTAATTATTTGATAAACCATGAGTATGGCTGTATTGCATTGTTAAAGCAAAAAAACACACACATATATACAGTATATATATATAACACACATACACAAAGGACAATAAAAATGTGAACTTGTTTGAGTAATGTTAATAAACCTTAAGTGATTACGTTAAGTGAAACGTTAAGTGACTCATTGTTTGCAGCACACAGCAGGGAATGTTGTCTATACAATGTATTATAACACAAGATAATTGGATTCTACTGTATTTTGCATTCCATTCAAGTGAATGTAATGAGGCAAGCTGTGTTTTTCCCTCTGGCTGTATGCACACATATAAATTCTGTATATCATCAGCTGTTGTAGCTGTATCTAGAGGTGATATGGCAGGGGAACACTGTTGGATAATGTTGGCTATGTTGCAGTCTGGCTGAGTCCTCTATGCAGCACAGCGATAACTAAACACAGACAAACAGCAGATGGAGGGCTGCGCACTGTTGCAGAGTGGTTTGGCCTCAGAGTACTCACCACTTTAGAGTATGGTCATTTACATATTGTTGGCACGAATGGGTCAATTGAGATTATCACCAACATATATTGTTTTAGGCCCACTCACAGTGCTACTGTACTGGTCTAGACAATGTGCCATACTTACTCATGCGGCACATGAAAAGTCACATTTTGGTAAGAATGCACTTTGATCTAGAAATGAAGTTGTTGACATTTAAACATTTATTCACCTTTTGAAATTCAATGTAACCTTAAAGTCATATAATATACTGTCAAGTAAGTTAATATATTTGTTTTTCCTTAGCCTTATGGCAGGAAGTAGTGTGGACCAAGTCACTGACATGTAATTGTTGCAGTGAAGCAAAGTTATGGAAGTCCAGATGTGACGTTATTCAACTGAAATCATGAAATCGAATTGCAGTTTCATTTCCCATATATGTGCGAATAATGTGCGGCAAAATAAAAATTAAAGAATCCAATTTTCATATTCATTTATATGTTGGAAAATGCATGTTTTTTTGTTTCAGAGAGGCAGGAATTTAGAGAGAGAATTGATGTGGAGAATGTACAAGAAAGCATGTGAATCTCTTTTAAAAAGTTGGAGAATGTTTCCCAACATTTTACTGTTTAAGTTATGCATCATTTGAAGAGGCACAGCTCCCTCGTTGCTCTGTGGTGCATTATGAATAATTTTGTAGATCTGATCTTGCTTTTCCATGAACGTGAAAACAGCAAAATCCTTCCCTGGTCCATAGAACACTTAAATAGGTTTGGTCATACATGTAAATTATAGTTTTTATCAGTGGCAGCTGGTGCTTTTTTAATTCAGTCTATTCACTATTATAGAGCTAGACAGTGTGTAAAATGTATTACCTGTCCAATAAAAAAATAAAACTTACTTGACGAAATGGGACAACCTACAACTGGCTTTAAAGGATAACTTTGGCAATTTTGGACCTATACATAATTTGTCTCTTACATACCTGTAGTACTTGGACCCGCAGAGAATGTTGACTCCAGCTGTCGGTTCAAACAGCGAGCTTCTGCTGCTAGGCCTCTTGCTGCTAACAATGAGTCCAAAGGGGGTTTGTCAAAATATCTCCAGAAAAGCCATTTGTAGGCTCCACGGGGGAGTTGAGAGTAAAGGGAAAAGTTTCAAAGTACTTAAATTATAATTAGCTCTAATTTTCAGTTCCACCATTATGCACATTTTCACTAATCAGGAAATCACAGAACTATTTTTCTCTGCTGCAGCACAGACTGCTGTGGGGTGAAAGTGTGCCACTGGCGGCGTGATCTAGTTTTGCAGAAGGTCAGGTCAGGTCAATTTGGAAAAAGGTTTGGGAGAGTTTGGGAGAAGATACTGTCCACTGAGTGCGGTGCTGCCGCTTTCCAGGCTGTGAATTTAAATACCTTGGTTGTTCACCATATCGTTTTCACATACTGGCTTTTTTGGAGGTATACTGACATACCCTGTCCTATTCATTTCCACTGCATAGGAATTTCATATTAATTATGGGATGGAGTGACTCATTCATTCATCCCATCCAGTGTTCCAAGTATTGCTCAGACCCTCAGGCAAAGACAGATATCACTGGCAAATGTTAACATTTTACAAAACAAACAAACAAATCAGTCAAATCAAATCAATGCAAGTATTTGCTAAAATTATGTTTCTGTTTATAAGGCACTGTGGAAGCGGGAAAATTAATTTACTGTATCTTAAAAACTAGATGCTAACTTGTGTGTGTGCAAGGTACCAGATTTTTTTTATTTGGTTCAATAATATGCTAAAATAGTTATTTAATGCTTCATTACAATTTATGATTAAAGTAAATAAATGTGTGCAAATATGCGATTCGCGGGAAAACAAACAACAGTAATACAGTATACTACTATATAGTAGTAGGCTTGATGTTGGAGCAGAGATGTTAGGGGCTAGATGTTCTCTGCTGTACAGAAATCAATGAGTATTGGAGTAAAAACAACATATTTGTGTGCATTCCCCCCCAAAGTTGAAATGAAATCTACACCTATGCATACATACATACAAAGCATCCAACTTCTAACTTTGAATGTAACATTTGACCACAAGGTAATAGCCTGCCATCTCCAAACAACTAACCGACATACCATTATCCATCCTATTTCCCCTTCTGTCAATGGTCCTATAGCAGTGAGGGATAGCCAAAGTGCCCTTTGCTGCCCAGCTAATTGATCCATGTGGCTGAGGCTCCAAATGGTCCTGACTCGGAGCTAACTGCGACATGGGTTCAGGATTATCAGCACAGCCATAGGACACATCTCTGCCCCTTTGTCACAAATGATGAATTTCAGTTGGCTAGTGCGTGCTTTGTGTATGTGAGGGAGATAGAAGGAAAGACAGAGAGAGTATTTATGGGAAAGTGCCTGTGTGTGTGTGTGTAGGTGTGTGTGTGTGTGTGTGTGTGTGTGTGTGTGTGTGTAGGTTCATGCGTCCGATTAGGTCAAGAACACAAGTGGTGGGGACTGGAAAGCGATAGAGATCTCTGAGGAAATCATGTTGGCATTCAGCATTGATATAACTAAATGCCAGACAGCTTCAGACCAACAAATTAAGTAAAGATTAGTTTGTTGTTTGAGTGCCTTGCGCATTACAATTTGGTGGCACAGATAATACAAGACAGTCATACTGAATGAGAGAAAATAGGGTGAATTTTTCCACAGGTTGGCTTCAACTACAACATGAACAACCTTCTCCTTCAGGCGTAGCATTTAATGAAATATTTCAGCTGTGATGTATAATTTATCCATCTCTCAGTTAAATACATTTTTTGCCTTGCAAAATCACATAACTGCATAGCACTTCTTGATTTTTGCAAGGCCAATTCCATGCCCTAGTTCTGTACTCTCTCTGGTCTCACTATTTGGCATCCTTGGACTCAATGCGAAGTTGGTGACTCACACTTGGTGACACTTCTTTTCAGTCAGATGGCAAGAGCTTGATGCCTCTCAGCAAGTCTTTTATCTTATTCAAGCAGAATTCACCATTTGTCCATAAGGCTTACTTTGAGAAGAGAATCAATCAATTAACCCTTCGTGTAATTGTATAAAGAAATGTATTAAGCAGAAAGTGCTAGGCTCACGCTGTCCTTGACGCACTCAGAAAACACATTTTCCTCAAGCCAAAACTTTCACACCATTCTTCATAGTGTTTCTTCTGCGCTCCTCATTCCTCATATCTACAGTATGCTACTGAAAAGCCTATCCTGAGGCTCTCAACACCGTAAGAGAAGCAAGGCTGAGTGTGATGAGACATTTTTTTCATACCATGTTGCACAGTAAACAAAATCAAAGATTTATGAGAGTTTTATGCTCGGCATCAGAAGGACCCCTATCTGTGCCTGGACGGAGAATATAATTTGCCTTTCCTAGCCCAGTCCAGCGCCCTCCTGCTCTGGGCACCGGGCTAAAAGCAACGCTGCCTTGTTAGTTCGCGCCAAGAGAAAACAAGTCAGCGAGTCACCGCGGCTGAGAACACACCTTTGAACTTGTACACCACTCTTTCTCTATTTCTCCATTTCCATATTGCTCTCCATTCTTCATCACCTCAGTTCCCCCCTTCCCTCTTTCCTCTCAGGCTCTCACGACTGCTACCCAAAAAACGAGCTGCATTTATGGCCCTGTTTACCTTATAAAATAGCACAACATGTAATGTTCCAGTAAGTTCTGCAGTCCAACAGTCATAAACTATATAATTTAGATACTCGACTCCAAAACCAATATCTGTAGCAACCTCAAGTCAAGTGGCAGTGGAGACTTTCAGGTTTTTGGCACAGGTCCTCCGAGTCCAACCTGTTCCAATCCGCCCCCTCCGTTGGGCCAAAGTTGATACAGAGCCATCAATTCCATTAAGCACTGGCCTGATACACGAAGCTAAACCTCCCCTTTAGAGCAGGTCTCTGAACCCGATAAGACTTGGAGAGGAAATAGACTGAGTTGTAATTCATGATCTGTCACCGTCTCAAAGTTTCCCTGCCCACCTTCTCCCCATAGATAACTCCAGACAGTTCTACTTTGTGACTTAATTACAGCCTGTGGTAAGAGTGAGATAAAGGCGTCTTTTACAGGGGGATTCATTTTGTTCTGGACTTAAGGTCCCAAAATATAAGGTCGGCGCAAATACTGAATGTGCTCACTGATTTCATCTATTTCCACATTATAAACACCTGCAATTAGTTAATTCCTTCATTTATTAGTCTGTATTTCCCGTCCACTCACCTGATAAGGAATATGGGTTGTGTTCAGTTTTCCATACTGCCATGCTGAGCCAAGTCTCTGTCTTAATTAGTGTCTATTGTTGTATAGAAGAGCACATCCAACGCATTCAAACCTGCTAAAGAGCCTCTTTGCCAATTCAGCCGACGCACTCTTGCCACCACACTGGTGTATAATGACATATGGCCTTGTTTCCCCGTGAATTCAAAAGCTGCTTTACTTTGCAGTGAATATGGAGAGCCTCATGTCATTGACAGATGAAGGCGTACGCATCATAAAGTGTGCAATTTCACAACAAGACCTGACAAATCTTTCAGAATTGCAGCTAGATGGCAGCGGCCGGTGGGTGCCTTGTCATTCATGCTCACAGTGTGGGTTGATCAGTTCCCAGCGATTCTGACATTCATGACTGCAATGGTCCAATCATGCCCGAGTCAAATACAGGCAATTTCACAATTGTTTAGGTTGCTTCAACACTTGAGCATTCACCCATCCTTTGCCCATCACCTGCATGCACACACACACACACACACACACACACATAGACACACACACTTCTTATTTATTTGTTCACATTTTTGTTAATGAGTGATCACACTGCATGTTTTTTTTATTTTTGAATGAATTTCTGCCTTTGTGTGAAAATTCTGCACACAAAAACGAGGCAACACTCAGGTGAAACAAAAAGACAGCATTACACTTCAATACAAACTGCAGTAAAACCGGGACAAAGAGCAAATCCAATGGCTGTCCTTGTAAATGGGATTTTTTTTTCTTAACTGAGCCTTGTTGAATATAGATAAAAAAATAAAAAATAAATAAATACATAAATTGTGATCAGGCTAGACTGTTAGACTGGGTTGCATCTGCTCAATCAAGACAAGATAGTTCTCCAAGCACTGCCACACAAAACAAAATTGATGTTGTATTTGTGTCCCAAATACTCACCAATTCTTACTAATATCAGAGTGTTTCCTATCTAGAATATGAATAATCTCCCTATGAATGTAAAGCAATTCACTAGGTTATATCAGATTTTCAGGTCTTTTATCCTCACAAGAGTTTCTAAGCACTGAACCACCAGCAATGACTGCCAAGTAATAATTATGGATAACATTAGATAACCTTTTATCCTCATAGTATAAACTATTATTTCTACCACATATACCAACTAAAGCACTTTACTCTGTGTTCTGGGGCAAGTTCATCTAAGATAAGTCTGTTTACCATTATTGGTAGAGAAGATCAGAATAAAAGTGTGAATAACACTGTTGAAGACAATACATGAGATTGCAAGAGTATGACAATGACATTCTTTTCCATTTCACATATAAAAATCTTTTTCTTTCTTTTAGAGGAATGCTGCAGTCCAACGGTAAGATTATTGTCTGCATGCAAACACAGTCAATTGAAAATGTACACGCCAATGTAAAAGTGGAATGCTGTGTTAGTGTAATATTCTTTTTCAAGGTTTGTTGTCGGTCTCTCTAGATGTATTTAGAAAGAAAAAAGTTGGAGCTGGATGTGGAACATGATGTTCCCGGCGTACAATACAGGAGTGTATTTGATATTCAAGTCGTTTGAGCCTGTGTACAGATTGTTCTGATGGATAACAAAATGTGCTCGGGCAGAATTATATTTAGAATTACGCTCGGCTGCTATAACTTAAGTCACTGCATAGAGCATAGAGCCGTCGGTTTATTATTCACTCTGAAACACATAAGTTAATGAGCCCGAGTTATGCTGTGATTTCCTAATTTTCACATCATGATATTTATGCCAGAAAGGAAAGATCACTAAAAGATCTGTTTCCTGTTTTTGGCAAGTAACCGTAATAAATACAAAAAAGCAAATATACTGTCACAAGTGTCTGTATCCAATGGCTCATTATTGCTACTAATTATGTCAGTAAACAAATTCATATTTTGCTGAAAATGGACATCAAATAAACAGTGTCCAAGTATTCAGAATGTTGTCCCATGTCAATGGCATCATCTTGCATTTTTTGGGTCAGACACACTTTCCCTGCCCCTTTTTGCAGATGGTGATTAAATCTTTAATTGTCAAGGGGAGGCGGGACTGAGGAGCAGGGAGAGGAAAAACTGGCAAACAGATTTTTAATTATGGCCCACTAAATTAAGATACCCAGATTCAGTCCCATACCTCTGGCTGATCTATTTCTCTCTTTCTCTCTCTCTTTCTCTCTCTCTCTCTCTCTCTCTCTCGCCCCCATCTCCAATGCCCCGCAGCTCTGATTGTATTACTCAATCAGAGAGATCATCAGTCAATTCCAGCCACCGTGCAACATGGCCGCATGTCATAACAGCCCAGGAGAGAGCGAGAGAGAGAGAGGCAGCTACGGAGCGGGGGAAATGGGAAATGGCAAAGAAAGAGGAAAAATGAAATGCGTATTTGAAGGACCCGCCCCATCCACCCACCCACCCACCACCGCATCCTCCAATAATTTCTCAGTCAGATAAGGCGAGTCCTCACGGACCAGCAAAATAATTATGAGGTTGCTGCTGAAGCAACACTTCTGCTGTGGCTTTTGATCTCTCGTCTCATTAATTCACATATATAAGTTCCCAAAAGGATCATTTGCATTGGGGCATTTGTTAAAATAATTCAAATTAAACTGTGGGCATGTGTGCGTGTACGGCTCATTTGCGGCATCACGTTTTATGGCGAGGAAGGAGTCATTTCAACTCACTGGACGCTGAGCTTCACATGTTTTGATAGTACATGGCTGATAATGAAGACTTTAGAGTTGAAACGCAGCAAGCAGGAGCAGGGAATATTCCATGGTGGACGTGGTGTGCGGAAAAAAAGACGTCAAAGTCCTTTGTGCTTCAGTCAGACCCACAGGCTGAACATAATTACTGCACATCACACTGTTCTCAACAAGTCTGACTTACAATTGCCTGTAGAGAAACACAGCCGATGCAACAAGAAAATCCCCCTAATGACTAGTGTTATTGAGTGTTTCCATGTCTGTATGTGCGTTTGTGCAAATATGTGTTTGCTGTGTTGACTGTGTGTGACCGGCTCTGTCAGAAGAGAGATCAGAGTCGCTGCAATCTGTTCACTGGCTCCTGACTGTCCGTTCTGGTCCAGACCCGTCCTCCATCAGGCTCACACAGGCTCCCGTAGCAGCTGCCTGAGACTGTCCCCCACCCCCTCCACCCCCCCCCCCCCATTCCCCCGCCCCCTCCACCCCCCCCCTTCCCCCGCCTACACACACACAAGCCGGGCAGGATGGCATTGATCTTCCTGGGAATCGCAGCCTTGCCTACCTGCCACAGTATAGCAGCAAAACCTAACAGTGATAGGTGACCAGATGTGTGTGTGTGTGTGTGTGTGTGTGTGTGTGTGTGTGTGTGGTTAGCTTTGCCAGATGCTGCCTATTGCCTCTCAACCACTTCCTAGCCAATTGCAGCATCCAGGGGCATGTAAAAATCAAGATGTTCTGTTAGTGGACATTTGTTCTGACTCGCAGGATAGGCGAGGTCGAAAACTGTGAAACCTTAAATCCCAGAAAAATCCCTTAAATCCCAGAAAAAAATAAATAAAAACCCTCTGGTAAGAAAACATGCACAAAAGTAATTCCTCAAACACAAAAATGTGTTTGCTATGTCGCTCAAAAATGTTTCAATTATGACAGGGCGACAATGAATGGCAAATGTGCTTGTAAACCATAATCATCTGGTTTGACAACATAATTATTCCAGAAAGGTTGCTTCAACCCTGTAAAGTCATATAATCCAAATCCACCATTTTGTGTTCAGCTGGTGAGGGGAGTGAACCTCGGCGATGGGAGTAAAACGTTGTTTTAAACAGGCAGTGTGAGGACAGCCTGCCGCAGAGTTTGGGTCATCAGTGTGGCCATTAAGCAGACTGTAATGGGCCATGAGAGAGGCTGTTCTGCTCTGGCGCTGGGCCGGACGACCTGTGGATCGCACCATTATCGGCCGACGGATCGCACCATTATGCTCTCGATGGAGGGGAACTCTGGAAATATTCTTGAGGAGAGAGAAGACGGCGGCGGCGTGCTGCAAATCTACATACATGTCAAGCAGGCATGGAAGTGTGCACACATTCAGATTATGGAGGTATGGGTCTAGATTCATATTCATGCATCCATGTTTGCGTTCATGCATCAGGATGTACACTGTAGAACTCAAATCCATAGAAATTTGGACATACTAACAGAACAACGTTCTGTGTGTAACTCACAAACGGCGGCGCCTTAACACCACTGCAGTTCCCCCTTCAGTTGTGTTATTTTACTCTGCACCTGTGTCCTTCGTTGTATTCACTTCACTTTATTCTATTATTATATTTTATATAAGGAAGCGAAAGGTCACCTCCATCTGCATGCAGCAGGGAACGGTAAATGCGAGGGAAGACAGAGGAGGAAGAGAGATAGAAGAAGACAGCGAGCAGGAGGGTGAGAGAAATGCGTTCACCACTTACACAAACAGTAATCACAGTAAATGTCACCTCAGCCCGTCACTTCTGCCACTTATTTCCTTATTGTCTGTCCGGGTGACTTCCTGACAAAATTAAATGTGTTTCCTATGCTTAGATGCCTAATGAGGAGGCTTTCGTAAGAAGCCTGGGAATGGAAAAAAAAAAAAAGAAAGTAATTCTTGGCAACAAGACTGTCTTGTGAAAAAGAAATATGTCAGCAACCTTCATCTGTTACAGTCTCATTTTCCAACAATCTCCATCTCCTCATTATTTCCACACACTATCCACCCCATGTTAGGGTTCTGTTGAAAGGTGTTTTGAAATAGTCTGTCATAGAACAGACCAAGCATAGGTTTTGTGGTTTATACAAATTAGCAGAGTATGGATCCCTTTCTACGACATTTTCATATAGGAGTAGCAAAACATGATGCTTTTTTTCTGAGACACAGATAAAAAAAAGAAGACAACAAATCCATTCCAAAAAACTTCAAAACTGACCCCCCCCCTCCCCCTTCCTTGAAGTTATCTCATGTCCACTGGTCCAAGTTTTAGATGGCCCAGCAAGCAGCCAGCAGACATTGCAACACTCATTAATCTTAGAGTGACTTTTTGTGGTGGGAGTTGGGGAATTGTAGCCTGTTATGTCTCTCTCCACATCTACAGAGCGCTCAGTCCTACTGCCAGCATTCGTCCGAAGAAGCGGAGAGGAGCCGGTCTCGATGGAGAGGGATGCGGGGCAGCGTGAGCCCACAGCAGCCCCGGGACAACGCTCGCACAGCGCGCCGGTCGGTCAGACAAACTGCGCCGAGAGAGTCCAACTCGCTCCGCTCGCTCTGGTGGAGCTCGCTGATTTTAGAAGTCTACATGAAAGACTGGACGTTTGGGCGGGGGGGGGGGGGGGGGAGTGCTCCTTTGAAAATTCAGAGTATCAAAAGACAACTCTAAGATCTGTGCGCCTGTTGATTGCACCATTATGATCCCTCCTTGCAGCCCTTCATCCTTCCCTCCCTCCCTCCCGCACGCTGCCTTCATCTGTTTTTCCCCTTTGTCTCTTATTAGGCTTTCACTAATGCAAATAAACCGTCTTTTTATTTGCCGGGCAGCCAATCGGAGCAGGGGGTCTGGCAGTGCCACTAGCTGCGGTCAGTTTGCCAGCTCCTCAGCTGGTCGCCCATAGCAACCGCATCAGAATGGTTAAATGCTCAATGCAACAAGAGCCACCTCCAACGAGGACCTAGAAAGAAGGCGAGGTAGCATCAAAATCATCAAATTCATGGGATCAGCGAGACTGTCCGATGCATCTTAACATGCTTGATAGACTTCTATGGTTGTGTATGGAAGATGAATGATAATACGTTCTGCTAGCAGTTGATCAGTCAGGTGTCAAGGTTGTAGATGTTGTTGAGTCCCATCAATTTGAATCCCCTCAAATAATTGAACAGTAGTGCGATAGCTACAGCTGGCTAGCGATCCATCACTGATGTGATTATTCACCTTGATGTCCAAATTTTTCATGCCGAGGTTATTGACTTCCATTTTGGTCTGATAGAAGGTGCCTTCTACATGAAACCTAAAAAACCTAAAATGTGGGCTATATATCAAATGTTAACTGTACCTCTGAGCTCCACATGCAAATGATTAGCACAGTTATATGGTGCATAGAGTGGTGGGGTAGCTTGGATTTCTGGTGGGAGGAATAATACATCATTTATTTATACAACTTTCACATTACCCTTTTCTTACATCCTGATTTTTTTTCCAAGGGTATTAACCACATTTTGAACTTTCCTTTGATCCTCTATAAACGCATTAAATTTTACATACGATGATGCATACGATACAATGATGGTAACGGACCTTTTATGGTATCTTTGAGTCAAATTTCGATTTACTGCCGCAAAAGCAGAATCTGTTTCATTAAAAAAATAAAAAAATAAAAAAAATAAAAACTTTCCATGTTCTTGCAAGACAGGCCAAAATCCATCATGCATGCTCACTTTAGTATTCACTCAGGGTGATTGATTTGCATGTCAGCAGCTCAGACATTTTAAGGTGAAATGGCCTTTTTCCAGTGCAATCCCACCATGCCCTTGTGTTCTGACCTTTTGTCCAATCCATCAATTATTTCCTGGTTTTTTTTTAACACATCTATACAGACTGTTGAAAGACTGGACAGAACATAATGTAAGTCACACCTTTATGCACATACAAACATGCAATGCTGCACACGGGTTGCACAAATGCTCACACAAAGTTGTGCCCACACACACACACACACACACACACACACACACAGTCCTACACACAGTGATTAATGATCAGGCGTTCACTCGTCTACAGAGGCAACTATACAACTCAGGAATGATTTCCCCCACGTGATTACAGCACTTTTATGCACACGTGTGCAAATACACAGAGTTCTGTCATGGGTTTGGTGACTTAGCGCCCCCTCCTGGGACCTTTAAAGTAGCAGCTAGTTGTCATACACTTTGACCCGGAAGAGTAAGGCAGTCATTTAACTTTTGCCATGCAGTTGCGTTTATGCAGGGCGCAGAGATGAGGCTGTTGCAATCCTTCCCTTTGTTTACACCTCCAAAAGCATCATCTGTAAGTATTAGTTCAGCACATTATTATATGCCCACAATTATGTTATATGAAGCTCGATGGCTTTATAGACGAGTAAGTTCATTTCCATGTGTTTGCCAATTGTTAGTTTAGCCATATCCCATTGGTTGGTATTTATGTACCTTCTAGCCTGGCCTCGCAGTTGCCATACTGTATAGCATTAAATTACATTTCTTTTCATTACTGTATTCCCTTTGTTTGGCTGCACCAGTTTCATTCCTATTCATATTGTTTATGACGGTGCCGCTCAATAAGCCACCAGGAGCTTGGACGCAATATTCTGAGTCCTATATTCATTTGAATGGAGTTTGGCTTACTGCTGAGTTGTGTACTCACACACCCACACACACAGAGAGCAGTATACATACATGTGCGTATTTGTGCAACTGCAAGCTGGCAAACACACCCACACCATTACTCAAAACCTTCTACTAATTCCAGCATTAAACACGGTAGAATAACTTCAACTATGATTTTAACATTATTTGACATCAATGAACATCAGGCAGCAAAGACAACGCAAAGGGAATAAATGGCCTTTAAAGATACAATTTGATTAAATGTTGGATATAATAGTCATGTAAGTTTGACTTGTAGATTAAAAATTCTGCATTTTTGATGCATCATAATCCAAAATACATATCTGCCTTCCTCCAAGGTTTGCAAAGATTCAAAATGTAGACAAATCTTTTACAATGTCAAAACCATTAGTGGGACAACAGTGTTTAAATGGTGGCTGTCAAATTTCACAGACTGGGCCTTTAAATGAATTTTAGCAGAAAAGGACTGTACCCTAGATGACATGAGCAGTCAGGGTGATATGAAGAGACATTTTAGTCTTTTGTTTTTCTTCTGTTTAGTCCCATGTTTTTCTTCTGTTTAGCCCTGTGCTTTTCTTCTGTTTCTTTCTCTACCTGGCAAGGGTTTACTGTTCCCTGTATAACAAGGTCCACTTGTAACAAAGGCTTTCTTAGACAAGGGGTGTCTGGCACAAAATCGTTTGTGGAGATGTCCTTTGAGATAAACCGGCAGTGTCATTGTCCCTCAGTCTTCAGAACACCTACATGGCCTCCAAAGCACAAGCACTGCTCCGGATCAACTTTGAGAAAATGAAGTGAAGTGAACACATTGTCTGCATGTCAAATGCACAGTACAGGTTTGGAAACTATGAATGTGGTTGACAGATTAATAAAGGAAAAAAAATGTTAACAGTACACTAGATCATTTTGTTCTAACTTTCTCTCACAGACAAAGATAGACCGATGGAAATTCAAAATGAAGGTGCATAGAATCAAAATTACAATGGAACAAGGTCAGTTGTGTAA
The DNA here is from genome assembly GCF_048128805.1 of Centroberyx gerrardi. Taxonomy (NCBI): domain Eukaryota; kingdom Metazoa; phylum Chordata; class Actinopteri; order Beryciformes; family Berycidae; genus Centroberyx; species Centroberyx gerrardi. The sequence continues at coordinate 8,833,122 of NC_136015.1, read as the reverse complement.
CCTGGAAAATTACAGTAAACTGTTATAATGGGCATTCACCTATGGAATTAGCTTGCCCATTCCTGGCTCCCTGTGACTTCCACAGTGAGGTTCAGCTCCACTGAAGCATGATTTGTCTATCTGTACAGTGTGTTAAGATATTGCTCATGTAAAACAAGCATGACAATGAATAGTTAAATTAAATATATATATAAATGCAGATATAGAGAAATCTTTTGCACTTGCAGTGATGCACCCACAGTGTATAGTGAACCTTTGAAGAGTCTCGGCTAGAAAGCCATTAGCTGTGCTATGATGCTTGTCACCCTACATTTGATCAATGCTTGGATTTTAAAGCCTCTTTTAAAATGTCACATCTACTAAATATCACATTATTCACCGGATAGAGTCCGGGCCTTCAAGGTTTTTTATTTCTCCTAAAGCGATGGAAATTCTCTCCCTCACAAATCTCTGGGCAAATGTCACCTGAATGGTAATTTGTATATTGAGTATCATAGACTTGCCATGCCATTTTAAATGTCCTTTTCAAGTGCTATTTGAATGGAAGGAAATATGCCCTAGTAAACATGTTGCTGACTAGAGGTTTCTATTCAGGCTAAATTACATTTCAAATTAGATAGGCTAATGTAAATTTCACCATGGAAACCGGGTTTCCCATACAGTAAACTGATGCCTTGAAGATCAGCCATTCATTGGGAAATTAACTCAATTAGGAAGCTAAAAGGGTACGGGACACGCTAAGCAACATCCAAAGAAACAGAGTGGAGCACAGAATCATGGCATGCAGCCCCTAGACCCAACGGTTACTGTCTATTTCCCCCCCTCCGAGCACATGAAAGTACATGGTGAAACACTAGAGGGCTCACATGCATTGCTGTAGAACTCCTCTGTTGTTTCCTGCACATGGGGATTGGTTAGAGATCTGTAGCTATCACATAGATGACTGTCCAATGCATTATTGATTACGCTTTATTCTGCCGAAACATCTCTTTCATGACCGAGGGCACAAATCCGGTGACTGACGAGATGGAATATCACATCTGAATTCATAAGCCACACTGCATCATCCCTCATGGCACCCGGGTGCAAACTGAGGACAGTGCAAATTCAGATGGAGGATTTCCAGAAATTTGGAGAGGCATTTACGAGAGAGAGAGAGAAAGAGAGAGAGAGAGAGAGAGAGAGAGAAGGAGGGAGAGAGAAGGGGAGGGTTTTTGGGAAGAGAGGCATTTGTGAGACAGGAGAGAGAATATGTGAGTGTGTGTATGTGCAAGACTGTGCTTCTTGATGTCCAAGTCTTATAAAGTTTGCGCGCACGTGTGTGTGTGCACGCGCCATCACACCGCTGAGTCTATCCTACATGGTAGCGGTGCGTGCGTGTGAAGCCCCGGCAAGCCGAGCAGCTGGCCTCCCCTGTGGGAGTCATTAGCAGTGAAGCTCATCCTTTTGTCACACACTCCAGTGTCTGTCCCTCACCTCTCAGCCCAACCTCGGGGCCCATCATGTTCCCCCGCACACCTGGCTTTGCTTCCACCTTCCCTCCGACTTCAAGGCTCCTCTGGCTGGCTGCTCCCATAGAAACCGAGCCAGAGACGGAGAGAGAGCGAGAGAGAGAGAGAGAGAGAGAGGGAGGGAAGGAAAAGACAGAACAGAGGGAGGGAGGGAAGGAGGTAGTGAGTGAGTTCTGTCAGCTCTCCACAAGCTATTATCAGAGTCCTGGAGTACGCCCCTACCCTCCCATCCCTCTCCTTGTACAGTTAGAGATAAAAAAAGAGAGCTCACTCTGCCTTTCTTCCTCTGTACCATCTCCCATGTTACCTCCTTAACTCCCTTACCTCGCTCCTCCAGCCAGCCAGCCCGCATGCCCGCCTGCGCTCGCTCCCTGCCTCTCCATAGTCATGCCACAGGGAGAATCGGCTGTATAAAGGCGTCCTCTTCTCCCCTAATCTCAGCGTGGCAGGGAGGGTGGAACTGGCTTCCGTTCAGATACGCAGACCACCGCTCGTTCGCTTCTGCCCAGAAAAATCTCTGCTCATAGTTGCCGCTGAAACCCCGCCAACACACGCTCCACACCAGCCCGACGAGTCCCAAACACTTGCCTCCTTTACGGCTCAGCGCTGACCCCCGCTCGATCCCGCTCGCACTTATTGAGATGTAAATTGATATTATTTGTCTGGCCATGCCTTCGGCGTTTGCGAAAGAGGTGTTTGGAAATGCACTGGGGCACTAAGAGGTGGATTGAAGAGGAGATAGGGAGTGCGCAGGTGGGCAGATTTAGGGATGGATGCTGTTCCAGGAATTCAATAGGTCTCCGATGGAGTTGTCCCCCGCCTCATCTATCAGAAAGGAAATGAAGTGGAATTGATCCCAGGGGTAGGACAGTTTGAGAGAATAAAATACATCTTCCTTGTCATGAGAACTGGCTTGGGAATATTGTTGCGGTGCCCCTGAATTGAGGAAAATCCACATGATTTCTAGGTTGGCCCGCTTTTAATCACTGTCATATACTGTATGTACTGTACATGTCCGCTTGGGATGGCTGAGGATGCCTCCCCCGGGGACCGTGGCCATCCCTCACTGGATCCGACCAGAGACAGCGCAGATTGGGAATGAACTCCCCTTATGGATTTTCCCTCCAAATAAAGTGGCTCATTCCCACCAAATGGCCGTGACCCCGACGCAATTAACCCGGCAATTCGTCACTCGCAAGGACATCCACTGGGGATTTGGGGGAAATTGGCCAACTCGTCACCATCCTTCACTCAATGATCGGTAATGGAAGAGAGGGGAGATGATAGGCATGATTTAACATATCCAATGCATTATCTATCTCTCTCTCTCTCTCTCTCTCTCTTCCTCCCATACTCTCTCATTCCTGTCTTTCTTCATTTCTCTTCTCAAATTTCCTGCCTTTTGCTTGGATCTGTTGCTCCATCATGTGTCCGCGTCACTCGTCATTGCACCGATGTGACTGGAGTCTTCCCATAGTCGCTGCTGTCACTTAAGAATCAACTGTGTCCCTGCCTTTACTAGCCTGTTAATCATTAGTGCAGCTACTGAGTGAGGACGGAAAGTGACCCGGACCCCCGACTGTGGATGAATGAAAACACCATTGATTTCCTATGGAGGCACAGTGCCAGGCCCGATGCACAGGCACACAGGGTAGATCAGGTGTTAATGAACATCAATTTTAATCTAATGGAGGAATGCAAAAAAAGAGGGAAGAAAAGGAAGCTAGGAGCAGAGATGAGCAGACTGGAGGAGAGAGATGAGCTTTTTAAAAGTACTTTAAAAGGCCCTAAAATATGTCATTTAAAATCATAACTCCAATATCATGATTATGCTTACAAAGCCAAAGAGCAATAACTGCGTGAGTAGTGAAACTCAGAAAGATAACTTCACAGTGTGTGTTTTTCTGAGCCAAAACTATGTGGCCACTGCACAAGTGTGGATTGAAGTTTAGTAGTATTTAATGGTAGAATTTTTGTTGATGCGAAATCTAAACCCCAGCCATCACCTGTGATCTTTAGAAGACACAACAATTAGTTACTTCTGTTTGTCTTAGCACAGCAGAATGTGTAGAAAACACATTTTTAGGGATTAAAAGTTCTTGTCAAAGCTATGGGAAAGGAGATCAACACCTCCAAATTATCAGAGCAAACAATACACTGATATTGTGTGATAATTTAACTATGCGCTGTTGCAAAGTACTGCAAAACTAAATAATCAGTACACCCAAATGTGTTAAATAGAGATAAAATAACACATAGTTTGGGATGGCAATTATCCCTTTACCAAGAGATAGGAGTGCTTTTACTTTGTCACAGTCATTCTTGGTTGGCCTTATCCCCCTCCAGCGGAGCGATTATCAGGGCGACAGGGTGAAGCCTGTCGTCTCTACACACACCGGGTCAAAGCGGACTGTCCTCCCCTTGCTCTGGAACCATTGTTAATTCTCTCCCATTTTACACCATTGATCTCCTGCCTCCCAGCCCAAACATCCAGGTCTTTGTGGAGCTGTTAAGCTGCTCCACTACTGGACTTTCTGCCCTCTTGTTGTGAGCGCCGTATCGATCCCCAGATCCCCCTGAACTGCAGACCAGGTTAGAAAAAAAAGAAGAAAAGGTGAGGTACTTGGTACAAAGAATGGGAACAAACAACAACCTTAAAGGAGAATACCAATGTCATTTAGAGTTATAACCCATTTACTGTGGAAGCGTGAAGTTATATATTCAAATGCTAATGGAATATATTGGACAAAGGAAAATGCAATCCCACAATAGCATTTTCATTTTCCATTATTCAAATGCTAATGCAAATTTGAAAATTCAAATGCAATAAAACAATTGCAACCTATTTTTTCACGTGTGCAACATTTCAGTAATAATTTAAATAACATTTCAGAAAGAAAAGACAATTTGAAAATGCAAATGAAGCCATTTGACATTTAATTGTCAAAGACTTGCCCCACTTTGTGGTTAACAATATTGAAATGTTAATTTAAATATGGAAAGAGAGAAACAGCGCCCCCTTTTACAGTTAATTTCCTTGCTCTTAAGCCATTTCCCTAACAATGGCAAGGCATTAACATTTTCAAGGTCTACTGACCTGTCAGTCATTCTCTGAAGGCGGTACTTTCAAGTGCAATTTTTTTTGTTGGTTTTTAAAATACAAACGTTACAGTGTCAAACCTAGCTTGAGATTAATTGCTGTTCCGTCCAACAAAGATGGCCCAAATCAGAAGACATGGATGTGACAATTAAGTTTGTAAAGTAAAATGTTTTGAGGGATTATTTCCTGGCAGAGACTTTCATTTGTTCCCGTGGGTGTCAGGTGATTGACAGTAAGCAGAGCGTAACGTAATGCACACATTGATATGAAAACACTCAACTCAGACAAAATGAAATAATGATAAAAACAAACTTTGACAAAACCAAATTAAGGCTTAATGTTTACTGTGATATATTATCTTGCTCAATTTTCAAATCTGTGGAAGCTGTAGAAAAATGAATGGCAGCAAATAGCTTCTTCTGAAGGTAAGAAACAAGCTCTGATATCTGCATCTACACCGACTGTGTGCTGACACCAGCAGGGATCAAGTAAGGGAACGGGGCAATCTAGATAATTGCTACAAACTATGAAAAAAACAAAAAACACAGTATATTATTTAACAGAAAAGAATGATCAGACAATCAAAACAAGTGATTAGTGAGTCACTGTGGGAGCAGCATGCGAGGAGAGTGACCCAATAATCAACACCTATAAAAGTTCCAGTTCACAATATTAATGAGGCAGGTTGTGCCTACAGTGAATATGCCCAACTCACTGCAAGCATCATTGTTATTGCATCAACATCTTGCCATTATTAGTTTAGTATATCATGGCAAAATATCTTTTAAAGATAATTCAGATTTTCATTTGTTTCTTTGACAAGTGTGATATGATACATTTGATTGTATTAATTTATAAACATTGTCTAGGTAGTTGTACATGTGCTTGTGTAGTTTATTGTTTGAATTTGTTTATTGGAACAGAAGACCCCACTAATCACAAGTTCAACTGTGTTTGGCACAACTCTTTTAAATTTGTGCAGTAGAAGAAAACAAAGCTTTTGATTCATCTCAGTCTTTGAAGTTTTCTAATGTGCATCTGGGACAGGGCTGACGTCTGCTGAACCAGAATTTAAAGAACAATTCTTTTAACAAAGTTGTATTTCACTGAAGGTGACTCAATGTACTTTTTCCAAACACTTTGGCCTCAGCTCACATGTCGGTCACTGGAGTAGAGTGTTACTTCCCATTGTTACTTCAGTTCAAAGATTAATTACAAATTAACCAACCGTTCATGAGCTGCACATCACTAGTCCAAAACCAAAAACAGGTTCTCAAAGAATGCCATAAAATGCATACTGTAGTTTCCTGGGTCCACGATGTGTATAAAGAGTATTTCATCTCTGGAGCCATGTACACCCGCATAATAATAATCTTAATAAGAATAAGAATAATTTAAATTTATATACCAGTTATCAAAACACAGTTACAAAGTGCTGTAAAAAGGATAAGCACAATACCAACAGCAAAATCAATACAACAAGAAATGGAAACAAGGCAGTCATAAAAAGGGAGTTCAAAACAAATAAAAGGCTATTACATAAAAGCAAGTCTATAAAAATGAGTTCTAAGTGATTTAAAAATGATACAGATTTAGCCAGCTTGAGCTCCACAGGCAAGTCATTCCAGTGTAGAGGAACCCTGATGGTAAAAGCCTGATCGCATCTTGTTTTCAATCTAGATATCGGTATAATGAATACCAGTAAGGACCTGACTGAGGAGGCTGCAATTTGGCTCAAATGGGGTTAAAAGCAGGGGTTGAGCCAGAACGATCCGGAACAGCACCCCAGCACCCCAGCACCCTTGGTTGAAAAACAAAAGTTTGACTCAAATCAATAAAGTTTTTCTGGGACGCAGCGACAGCAATATTGCCACAAATATCATAAGACCAGAAGTGGAACATGGATGCGTAGCGGGATTATTCGGAAGTCACAGCAGTGCTGTTCAGACCAGAAGTGTATTACACAGAGGGGAAATGTCCCGTTAAAATAGACTGTACTTACTGTAGCTGAAGTAACAACATCCCAAGGCTTATCTTTTTTAATGTTGTCTTATAAACAATGCTGACAGTCATATAGCTCTGTGTATTTTTCCGACTTCTGTGATGAACTTTCTATCGAACATCTTCACTTTCTGCACACATCAAAGCAGTCACATGGATTTTTTTAGGATTATTTTGGACTTGTGATTGCTGTAGCGATCTATATTATTTACTAAATGTATCTAATCTTATTTATTTTAGTCATAATTCAGTGGCAGACCTGAAGTTCATCTGGCATGTGATATTTCAGAAGCAGATAAGATGTTCGTCATCCAACAGTGACTCTGCTGCTTTTAAAATTGACATCACCGCACATGTATTAATCAACAACAACAGTAAAGACATTAGTAGGTTGATCATCGAATAAATATGTGGTTCTGTGGTGATATGATGCGAATATGACCATCTACTACGTATTTCTACAGTATATTTCTGTGAAATCTGCAGGTGGAGAAAATATGTTTGAGCTGCGAGCGTAGAGTACTCCCACCTTCCAAATCCCAATTTAATACCATTGTTAAAAGGTCTGTGATATAGCTTGGTGCCAGACCCATCTGTGCCTTAAATGCGATCAGTAAAATCTTAAAATCAATTCTGAAAGGTAGGCAGCCAATGTATAGATGATGGGGTGATGTGATCTTGTCTTTTTGTTCCAGTAAGAATCCAAGATGCTGGGTTTTGTACAAGTTGGAGAAGAGAAAGAGACTTTTGATTTAGTAGTCAACTTTCTCAAGATCACTAAGGGATAAAAACTGCTTGATTTTGGAAATATTCTTCAGCTGAAAGAAACAAGCTTGAACAACGACTCATCAAAGCTCAAATTAGCATCGAAAACTACACCCAGTTTCTTGCTACTTGCTTTGCATTAGCAGAGAGAGTACTGTATTTATAGTGAATCAATTTAATGGAGTTGGGTGGGCCAAAAAGGACTATGTCTCACTTGGAATCATTAAGTTGTAAATGAATTCTGTGACATTCAGCAGTTTTTGAGAGTAGCTATACTGTTATAGTCATTATGTTTTACAGGCAGATGCAACTGTGCATGGTTAGCATAGAAAGGTTATGTTATGTTTGCAGATTATGTCTGAGTGGAAGCATGTCAATGGAGAATAAGATGGGGCCCAAAATTGAACCCTGTGGGACCCCACATGTAATGACGTCAGGATGAAGATGAGTTGAGTATCTTGACAGAAAATGTTCTATTGGAGATATACTGTAGGAGTTGACCCAGAGCTTTATCCCTGAGACCAAGCCAGTTTCTCCAGAGATTTAATAAAAATGGTATGGTCTACAGAAACAAAGCCTGCACTGAGATAAAAGAATTAAAATGAAACATTCCCAGCATCTACGGCTAAAAGAGGGTTGTTAGTCACTCTGAAGAGAACAGTCTCTTTGCGATGAAGTGCTCTAAAACAAGACTGGAATTTAATTTCTCTTTTCTATTTTGACTCATAAAATATATTAACTGGGCTGAGACAATTTTTTCTAAAACCTTGGATAAAAAGGGCAATTTGAGATGGGCTGTTATTTTGCCGGAGACAAGGGGTCAAGATTTCTTGAGAAGGGATTTAACCACTGCATGTTCAAGACTAGAAGGGAAAATGCCACTGGCCAGAGAGCTATAGATAAAATGTTGTCACTGACTTGCTAGGGACAACATCTAGGGGACAGGTAGAGGACGAGGACTTGATGTTTCCTCCTGGACCAGGAGAAATGGCTTCAAAACAGCCCATATCACAGTACAGTTACTAACAGAGACAGGTAGGTCTCTGTCAGGTGGTAAGATCTGGAGTCTTATAGCCTCTACTTTTTTGGTAAAAAAAAAAGAAAAAGAAAAAGAAAAAAAGACATAACAAATTCTTCACACTTTTCAGGTGAGGCTTCAGTGCAGTGATTAGGAGAGGGGTTAACAACTGAATCAGTGATATTGAAAAGCACCCTATAGTTGGTGGTTTTTAGAAAAATAAGCTGCACTTATGATATTTCAGCATTAAATCTTATGAAGCTTGTGTTAGTTCAGGCAGGACACATAAGTCATGCGTGCCACATCAGCTGACCATCAGCTGATTCAAACAAACACCAACCATGTTTGACACTTCAAACAAAACGGTCTATTTAAGCTGCCAGCTCCTCATTCTACCCTGCGGTCACCTGACAAACACTGCTGCTGACTGGTTGTGCTGCTTTTTTTTTTTTTTTTTTTCTTTATTGATCATAATACTGTAGGACTCTTGCAGTTTATCTGCACTCAATTAAAGTTCAGCTTTTCTACATTGTCTCTTGTCTCTTACATTGTCTCAGTGAAGACAGTGTTATCATTTATCCATATGTATATACAGTATATATCAACAGTGTGCACTGTGAATCAAAGTTTGCTTTGAAGTTACGCTTTCCATTAAAGCTGCAAACTTTGAATTAATGAACAGTAACTATGATCTCCAACTTGGCAGACTGCAGGTAACAGTTGAGTCCTCCCTCCATCCTTTCGCACTGATCTATCCGTCCATCTTTCCCTCCCTTTCTTCTGCTCAACCCCCACCCTACTCACCCCCACCCCTTCCGCATTCCCCATCCACCCATTTTTAACAACCAGCGGAAAGCGTTTGGGGGAAAATGCCTGATAGACTCAGCCAAAAGCTATCCGGCCGAGGGAGTCAATAATTCTACCCCCCCCCCCATCCCCCCCCATCCCCCCCCCATCCACATGCCTGCATTATCCTAAGCCAAAGCATCCGAGGTGTATACCGTAAGCCTCTGCAGCGCGCCTCATGTTTCATAAAGAGATAAGGGCCACTAAAAATAACCATCGTGTGTGGAGAGATAGCCAAGCATTAGGAGAGGTATCTACAGCGAGCAGCCAGCAAACTGCAGTCTTCTTTAATTCCGACCACAGAGATCTAAGAGAACGGAGCCGGGTTCCTGCCGACCTAGCCACAGATACAATTTTAAACAGAAATGGATTGGAAATATTCACAGTCGTAACGGCTTTGTGTGGAGACATTATGATTAATCTGTTCTAAAAGACCGGCAGCAACAAAGCAGAGAAGAATATTTCCAGAGACTGCTGCCCCCACCAAGTATCAGGTAACGCCACACACCCGGAAAGAGTGTATAAAATATCCCACCTGTACAGGAAAGTGGATATATAAGCGCATCCGTCTCTAAGGAATGCCAGGGAATTTCCAGTAGTGGAGGTTTGATCTTTGATCTTGGCATTCTCACCACAGAGATCTAGGCTTTATCCTTGCTGTAGATTGATCCTTGTTGAAGATTGATCCTTAACTACTTTAGCCGTCAAACTGAGTATCACCTCTCATTACGCGTACAGCCAGCGCTTCTGTAAGTCTATCCAGGTAGTGTTACATATTATCTAGTACAGCGCTGGCGTCTGGTATGGCTCGGTGTAGGATCATATCTTACTGCCAAAGGAGGAGAACTGTTGTCAACAAGCTTCAACGCATCTTAGATCCCGTTGTTAAACAGAAGTTGATGCTCCGAGGGGGGTCGGCGCCCTTCCATCCGCACAAGGCTGGGGCACACCATGGTGAGTGTGTTTGTACTGCTGTTTTTATCCGTGCACACGGAGTACCAGGAATACAGCTGTGAGCAGACACATCCAGACTAATTGGGATGTATGTTATCACGCTAACTCTCGGGGCAGCAGCTATCGTTACCTCAAGTTATACGTAGCTTGTTAGAGAGAAAGTCTGGGTGGGAGGGGTGGGGGATGCAGGATCAGGAATGTTTTGGCTTTGAGCAAGTGTCTGTCTATCTACTCATCTATCTCCCCTCACACTAGCGCTCAGTCTGTTTTCTGCAGAGATTACCTTTCTTTTCTTTTTTTTACATGCTCAGGCAGACAGATGGAATAAGACAAGGGAATAAGGGAGGCAGCTACAGAAAAAGAACAAGTTGCCTTTACTTTGCGGACTATGTAGAGACTTCAAAATGATGAGGAGTCTGTGTACCGAGTTAATCAAGGGACTTGGCCTCAAGTTTCTCACCTCCCTAGGCCTTGTGTATATTAAACATATATAAGGCATATTAAAACTGTACATTAAAAACACATCAAGGTTCTTGAAAGTGGTGTGACCCTCAGAATTATCCGTAGCGATCAATTATTCAATGGCATCAAAAAACCAAGTGCTGACCGAGCTAAAGAATATTCATTCAAATAAAAAAAAAATGTTTCATGGTCTCAGCAAAAAGAAGGAACATTTCTATCTAATTGCTAGATCGCATGATGCAAAAGCCTGGTAAGGACACATGAACTCACTTTGTTCACTTTCAGTACAGGGATATAGAATTAACCATGATCTTTTTTATTTTTATGAATTTGCGCTTTTTTCCCCCCATATTCCCTTTTCAAAAGTGCACATAACAAGGATCCTAGTACAAAATGGACATTAAACATGGTTTTCAGTGCATCTTTCCAAATCACACACTGCTGTGAACTTCTGCATTCCTGTGAGAATGGGATACACTGCTGCTTTCCCAAATGTGCTTGTAAAGGTGCAGATTGAGCACCAATCATACAATCAGTTGGCACACACAGCACACAGACGCTCAATTCGGCAGGAAACACACTTTACAACTGTTGAAGCAAACACTTCAATCATTTCCAGTTCTGAACACCGCTTCAGATCTCTCCCTGACCCTCGCCATCTGGGCTCCTATCAAGCCAGAGTGGTTATTGAGACATCGCTTGTTTTCCATCTTGGTGGGGATATGGATGGGAAAAGATTACTGCAGATACACTCACACAGCCTGCCCTGCCAGTCCAGCATTTCATCTCTCAGTGTGATTAAATGGGAGACGCTCACACCTGATTTGTTAATTCATCAAAGCGCTACATTCTGGGATACAGAGGTTGTATTAATCACATTTTGGGCAAATTCGTGTTGGCTCGCATAAAGCTCAAACAGACATGCATTACAGATTAGTCTTCTGGTGGAGGCTAAGTCCGTGCCTCACCAGAGGCTCATCACACTAATATATTACCCCAGTCACAAAGTCTGAGCTGAGAGAGCGAGAGACTGACTATGTGTCTATTGGTGGAGACGACGAGTTATACATTGAATGCAGATGATGAACTCAGAGAATCAACCCAAAGATCTACGAGCGCCTTTTTGAGAAGCAAAACCAATTTGAGATACAATAAATGGAGTCAGAGATATGAAACCTGCTGATTTGTGAACTTTTTTTTTTTCTTGCAGCTACGTCGTCTTTGCTAAGGAGATTGGCTGGCAAAAGTGAATTGTAATCAATTGCAGAAAAACACACACAGCACCTTACTTGTCAGGCGTGCTGTTTACAAGGCTTATGAAAGTCTCACAGGGGAAGTACTCCTTAAGGAGGTGGGGGCTGTTGGCCATCTTGTTTTCCCCTCCGTTGTTGTCTAATTTGTCTCATAACTACAGGGTTTTATAACAGCCATTAGAAGGTAAATCCCCTTGGCTCAACTTGCCACAGTAAAGCACTGGCCTTCAGGGCTTGATAAATGGACACTCAACACTGGTTATTATGATGAATGGGAATTTCACATTGGAAACAGTGCCAGGTACGAGTGGAAAAAAATAAAGAAAGAAATTCCTCCCAAAAGTGCTGCCAATGGCAAATTGCAAACTGATGCCTACAGGGTCAGTTGACATTCACAGTATTGGCTGCTATTGGATTGTTGGACGTGCTTGAAGTTGGGCCAGGGTGTTGGGGAGGTGCTTTGACAAAATTTGATCTGTTTCCAAAAAAAGTTAGAAAAGGAATCCAATACCTCAAAGGCCTGTTGGGAGAGGAGAGTCAATAAACAGACCAGCCGTTACCATGGTGAGGGCAGATTAGTGAGGGACCATGGTCACTTAGCCATCAGTACAGGTTGCTAGGCCTTGCACAGCAGACATGGGTCCAGCCATCCAATACATTACAGCTACCTTATTATCATTAGAGAGGTACATAAAAGAGAGAGAGTGCACGCATGAGAGAGAGAGAGCGAGAGAGAGAGAGAGAGAGAGGTGGTGTTGCAGACTACACTGGGGTGTCTGATCAATGGGGGATATCAAGAGAGAGATAGAGAGAGGGGATGAGGAAAAGAGAGAGATGGAGGAGCGAGGGAGGTATAGGGCAATTTAATCACAACCATCTCAGCTGGGTAATAAGAGAGGAGCGAGAGAATATAAATAGTGAGCGAGAGACTAATGGAGCTAATTTTAGGCGAGTATTTAACCTATTTCACAGAGAATCCAGGGTAATCAATTAAAAAGGGCTTTTAGCCCAGGCCTCAACTTCAATTACTCTCCAAATGCGATTATTCTCTGACTCGCTACCTTAGTACTGGAAATAGATATAATATTAGCTACATTAAAATGTGGACTCATAGAGCTAGGCCCAGATAAATGGCTAACAAAAATGCTGGGAATACTTATTAGACCTTGGGTTTATAGATGTATTTATGCATGTTTCTGCAGTTCATATTGCATGGGACTTCATACAACTTGAGTATCAATGTGCCATTAGTGCAGTATGCCTGCATGTATTCTGAAAGTGGTAATCCACAAGGTCCTTGTTTTTTGGGGTGATTTTTTTCTTAATTTTGGTGAGATCTTCGGTGCCAAGCACTCATTGCTGTGTTTTTTCTGCGCTGTACTTCCCACAGATCACCTGTCAATCAAACAGTGTGTCCAGTGCTGTGACGTCTTTTTCCTTGGATTTTCTGTTGATGCAGTTTGAGTTTCTGTAGGTGGCGCTCTTTTCTGTCTGTTCAGCCATGGTGGCTATCACTGCTCATGCTAACTACCCAGGGCCCCGTTCCTCGTAGTCACTTAATTAATCCAGGCTAATATGATGTTAGCCGGTTCAAATTATCTCGCCAATCCTCATCCAGCTAATTTGGTTGTTTGAATGCAGGTGGCAGATTGATCAATCTTGGATGTAGTTATCTTGGATCACAGCGTGCTCCCGTCTTGAAATAAAAGGAACATGAGTAGAGAGGCGAAGCCATGATTGGCTGCATGGCACCGCATGACTTGAAGAGACAGCACCTTTTTACTGCAGCTGAGTAAGAGTTATTAACTGAAGGCTATGACGAACATGTCTCGAAAATGAGAAAGCAATCGGGTCAGAAAAATGCAGATAAATGAAATGTGTTAGTCGGCTATTTACAATTGCATGTATAGGTCACATTGCATGTAGCTATACCGAAACTCAAAATATTTTGGTCTTGATCACTGCCAGTAGCCGCAGCAAGCTAATATTTATCAAAGTAGGTCTAGAGACATTTCACTTTGGCTATAGTGTCTGTCAGCGACTGTGATGTTAAAACCTTTTCAACAATTAGAAAAAATGGCCCATCTATGCATTTCTGTGGCCCACCCAAGATTGGAATCCTTGCTGCTACTGGCATATAGGTATTTAACTGTTTTCATCATGGAAATGATTTGACTAAACCTATATCTTTCAAACACCAAAAGATCTTGGCGTTCTCTTTTAAAAGCTTGTCTAATTATAATAGCACCTTGATCTATTGGCACCTCTCTAAGGAAAGGCACAGCCATGTCTGGGAATTAGTTCTTGGATAAGATAAGTTTAAAAAGGCCTGGTCATAATCCAGCTGACTGACTAAACCTGTGTTATTGCAGGTTTGATCTTAAGGAGCTGTTGCTCTGGTAACAAGTTATTTTAAGCTTGCTTCAAGAAGCAGAAAATCCTGGGCTTATGTCAAATTGCCAACAAACTTGTCCAACTAACTCAGTTATCCACGTACGAGGAACAGAGCCCAGTTCTTCTTCTATTCATTCCAAGCAAACCGTTCTTGCTGCTAATGGAAATGTAAAATGCATCACTTCCTGTGTGCAACAGGATTTTTCCCAGGAAACCTACAGCTACCTGACAGTGGGTGTTTAGAACAGCAAATGGAAAAGCTTTCATGAACTGGGAATAGGTTGAATCGCTAATGTGTTAAATCAATCTGCAAACGCGAGTAGCAGGACTGATATTTATTCATATGAAAATGTCATGGATTATTACTTTAGTATTATTACTTAAAGTTATTCATTCTTTGCCTTGCAGTATGTAATCATTGTTTATTACACAAATGCACTGTCAAGATGTTTTTATCTAAATTTGTAGACTGACATTTCACATTCTTATACATTCTCTTTGAAGACTGTAATGGTGTTCTGGACTTGATAGGTTGGAGCACACGCCATATCATGTCCAAGTCCTCTTTGTCATCTTTCCTTTTCTCACTGTCATGTGCAGTGATGGGACAGAAATGGTATAAAAATGTAGAAATATAAAAATGTAACAAAAAACTCAGCAGTTTTAAATACTGCTTGAGTGACTTGACTCGTGCAAAATGACCTTTGGGCACTGTGGCAGATTTAAAATCCTCCCCCTCAGATACTGTGTCAGCAGCCAGCTAAAGCCTTGTCCTACAGGTGTTCAGTCAATATGTGCTCACAGTCCCCAGGACATTCAGGAGGACTGTCAGAGCCACATGCCAGTGCAGTACCAGGTCTGTTTGTTTGACAGTCAACCGAACACTAATCCACTGCTCTAAATCACTCCCAAAAGGGGAGAGGGATAGAAACGGGTGGAGGGTGTGCTCCAGAAAATATGCCATTTTGCACCCACATAAATATTGTCACATTGAAACGCATATGTAATGTGAGAGTGCACAGAAACACATATGTGCCAAACACGCAAACTCACGCACAAAGGAACACGGTAACATAACTGTCACATTAATTTGTAGGGACAAGAAAAACACCATGTTGGGATAGATGAAAAAAGATGAAAACAAGAGCTTTCACTTTGAGCTTTCAGCTTTATAAAGCTATCCTGTCATCTGTCACATGTGATGAATATAAGCAAGAGCAACCACGAATGCTGTATGGGCCAGATCTTCCATATTGTACATCTTGTATGGAGGCACCGCAGTATACCACTTTGTCACAGAGGACATGAATGGCTAAGTCTACAATTTCACTGCCATGCAGTGACAGAGCGGTGGATCTCAACGGCACATAGGCATTTCCCTGGGTGTCCATTGGGAAGCTGAGAACTGGGAAAACAGATGCAAGTACAGGGAATATAGCTTTATTTATCCTGTCATATTGATATGCTAATGCTGTTAAGAGGGTCTTTCTGAAACAGCCATCCAAACATGTATTTACTAATCTTACACATATTGTATATAACTTGCAATAATCTTCTTGGCAGCTACCATCATACTGCCATCATAATGCATGCCAAGCTTTTATGTTTAGTATTCTTTCTCAATATGTCACACAGTGTTTTGCGCTATTTTCACTGTACAGTACATGAGAAATGGTGTAATCTGTGTGCCAATATTGTCAGTAAATACCGGGCAGCACTGTAGTTTACTGATCTGCACAGAAAAATAAAGGTGCCGAAAAAGGTTCTTTGGAGTGGAAGCCTGCATTGTGTTTTTGTTTATCTGCTCTTGTATAGCCTCATTTGCAATTGCACAATATATACTATGGAAGGCTTTGGTTATTTTCCACATTTATGCCATCACCAAACATTCAATAACTAAGAATTAAGAACCTTTTAATATCCCAAAGAACCATATATGGAACCATATAAGGTTCTTTGGGATACATTGAAAGGTCCTTCATGGAACCAGAAATAGTTATTCTGTGGCATCACTCCGAAGAACCATTTTCAGAAAAATGAAATTAACTGTATGCGGTGCATGAATATGATTCTGATTCTGGCGCGATGATTTTTTTCTTCTAGACTGATGTAAAAAAAGTGTCACGTCCCTCCTGTAACCCTCCTCTGCTACGCTCTCCCTCTATCCCCCTGGCTTTGGGTCGACTAACTTCTCGCTAACACCGCTCCTAAAACTGATTCAAGAAAACAACCATGGCTGCACGCTCACAGCTCTCTCCACCCGTCCCAGCGGATGAGTGTTAACCGGGCGCTCAGTGACTCAGAGGCGCCCCGACAGATGGATTACATCCCTGTTGTCGGTGCCTCGCTGTCGGTGCCTCGCTGCCGGCCGCGGGGCGGAAGTGTTTGATAAAGGCATGTCAAAATACTTGTACAGTACTTGGACTAAGAAGTCCACATTGGGGGAGGGCCAAGAGTCCGTCTCTTTGCTGCCTCATACACCGTGAAGACTTGGAGGTGTTAGAGGAAAAGTCACACACATACACACACACGCATGGAAAGTTTCATTTCGATCCTTAGAAAGCAAGGTGGTGTTGCTAGTTTGTTTGGAGGCCCAGAACGAGATGCTGACTAACTGGACCCCGGTGACTGGTAGACCTTACATCCAGTGTGTGTAGGTACATGTGTGTGTGTGTGTATGTGTGTGTGTATGGGGGGGTGTAATAAAGAAAGGTGGGGGCTGCTATAGACGCTGAGCAGCTTAAGTTTAATTGCTTGTGGTGGCAGTCAAAGTCAATATGCTGGTCAATGGCCCGTGCATCCCGCAGGTTCATTTCCCCATAATTACTCTACATGCGCCCGGCCAATGCATAAGTCTGTCATCATTAAAATAATAAGAATGGGTTGGGCGAGAAGGAGGGCAGGAAGAATGGAGGAACAAATGCAAAAGAAATGAATGAATCAATACTGCGAGACAAGGGGAAGAGATGGCCTGGCACAGCTAAGGGACAGAATTATGTGCTGGGCAGGTCCTGTGGTTTATCCCACGCAGGCACAAACACAATCAAAAGCAAACGCAATCAAACACACACACACACACACACACACACACACACACACACACACACACACGACAGAACACGACTGACAAGACTGAACACGACAAATGCAACATATAGCAATATATTTATGGCATTAAATTGATTGAAGCAATTTCATACTGCAGCGTGAGCTATGTTTTCATTCAAATATTAAGCAAATTTTGAGTGAACTTTTGAAATGAAGCAAAGAATAAAATGCAAAACACTTCCAGAAGGAAATGGAAAGTGTTTTCAAAAATTGGTGGTTATCGGGCAAATTGTTATGCTGTCTGCAGACGACAACAAAGAAAGGCACTTGGCAATATTCTAATGCACCGACTCATGGTCATACAGCATGATGGTGGCCGCCTTACACATGGCAGGGACCGCACATATGACATTTGTGGAAGGTCATGGTGGGCAGATGTTTTTCAAACATTGATACAGCATTAATTATTCAACAAATGTGTTCCCATCACTATCCACTTCCAGCACGCATAAAAACTTTTTTTGTGATGAGGAAATTTAATCAAAATTGCCATTTCCATTCAGCCATTCTGATTCGATTAATCATATTTTGCATCAAAATACTTGGGTGGGATCCCAGCTATTGACAGAGCCTTAATAAGCATACCAAAGCAGCAGCTCTACTCATTACAGTCCCCATGAACTTCTAGTAGCCGTCCTTCCCGGCGTGCAACGTAACGCGAAACAAATCCAATGTGTGTGTGTGTGTGTGTGTGTGTGTACTCGTGCGCCTCTGCGTGTGTGAGGCAGTGTGTGTCCTGTGTGGCGGAACCATGTGTTCTACAGTTGCTGAGTGAAATCCTCGGCCTTTACCAGCTGCCCACGGGTCCTTCAAAAACGTCTCCCCCGAATTAAAAACAGGTGGACACAGTTTGATTAGCTTGTTAAAACACACCTGCTGCTGAAGGGCGACGTATCACATGCACACACACACACACACACACACACACACGCACACACACAAACACACAGCCTCACATAGGCACAAAAAACCTTATTGGTGCCTGTGGAGGACAGATAATTGTTATGGGAGGAAATATTAGCGGCATTAAAGACTTCATGTAGTCAAAAAATGCCATACTGAGCTTTCTAATGCCATTGGGTGAGGATTATGTGAGGAAAATGGGTGACAATGTACAGTGGACACTGCTGATATCAGAAAGTCCTTCCTTCAGTACTGCGCAGAGAAATTATTGGTGGTCATTTTAAACAACTGTGAGCTTCAGCTTTTAAATACGTTGCACATATGCCCTATGAAAGTTCAGCCTGTATTGCTTTTGTTACTGTCACCGATGGCTATAAACAAGAGAGAAGTTTGCCCCGCTCCCTCAATATGTGGTGTCACACCCGTATAGCTCCATTGAGAATTAATGGGAAGAGATAAAACGAGTTACTCTGACAGTGTGAAGGCTGAGTTTCGACGGATCAAGGCACATTTTCTGTTTTGCAATATGATATAAAGCTCCCGTTAATGTAAAAGTTGAGTCGCTGTTTACATCCATAAAATCGGTCGCCATTGTCAGTGCAGCAACTCGAGGACAGCATGACAAATTGGACTATTGAATCTTTGGTTTGTAGGTTTTGGAGACGGTTATTTATATTTACGGTTTGCCGTTGTTGGGTGAAAACCTTGTTTCTTCAAAATGTCAACTTTTCAGGTGCTGTGAATTGCAATTTTGAGTTTACCCAATGGGATTTAGAAGTGTTTTATAAGTGCAAGGGTGGTAAAAAAAAACATGAAAAAAATAAAATAAAACATGAAAATCAGCAAAATTGGAGTTACTAGGTTTTCACACGACAATAGCAATATATTCAAAAAGGCCTGTCCTCAGCGGTAACATAAGAATAAATAAATTGAATATAATTTTCCCTCAGTGAGCCGTCTATTGATTATTATCCTTGTTCTTGACCATACTTAAATAGCACAATGAACTACAGACACCAACTCTAACAATGCTAATTTTACAATACATTAATTAAACTAATAGATGGTTAATGATTCAGCAAAGATCACATGCGTTTATGGTGTCCTGTGCTGTTCCCACCGGCTGCATTTAAAAGCCTCTCCAGCCATCTCTGGAAAGGCATTTTACAGTATGCCAGTAGGTTAACAGCTATTTGAAAGCCCATTGAGTCACTGTTACACTTGAATGTTCTTAAACATGAAGCAAGTGTTTTATCCCTGTGTCAGCCTTTTCCTCAGTGACCAGCATGTCAGTGTGTGTGTGTGTCTGTGTGTGTGTGTGTGTGTGTGTGTATGCATGTAATAGTGACTACGGGGGGCTTATACAGTATTGCAGAGTAATTCCCCACCATCATGAAGGGGACAAGGGCAATTGAACCTTAGCGCTTCATGTTTTAAATGTTCATTTAGGCGTCAAATGTACCTTTGGAAGATAATAGGGCACCATAATAGATTTTTATGAAAATGCATTACACGGGAGGGAAGCTAGTGCATCTAAACCTCCTTCCCCTCCCCTCGCCTTACCCTTCAGCAAATCCCTTTCCAGCAGTCATGGCCCGGCTCCATAAAACTGCTCCAAATGAATATTTAATGTACCACTCATGTAATGCAAATTCTATTTTGTTTTATTTCTCCCTCTGCCCACTCCATTATTTTGCCAGGCGGTGCGACGGTTGTCGGTGGGAACTGTGACTCGCTGGTGAGCGTGCAAAGGTTTACACACACTGCCATTACCACGGAGGCCTTTACATGTCCCAGTGCAGAATATACAGGGGAGCTCAGATACAGTTTTTATGCATGAATTAACATTGTTTGTATTGGAAAATGTTAAATACTGCAAATGCAGCATAGCCCTGGCAGAACACTAGTATTAATTATCATGCAAGTCCATTTTGGGATGTGGGAAATGAGATAAGGACTCTTCTTATCATACTAGCCACCATGGGCATATGTTGCCTAGGAATGTTTATCATCTGTGGTAGGTCTCATCAGGGGTGGAAGTTTCACAGAAAGTAAAGCTGTGTTATTGGCAGATTTACTGATTAATTGATTAATAGTTGATTGATTTACTGACTATCTACATGCTATCAAGTACAGTACAGTATGATGTTCAATGTATTCCAGGAGTTATTTTGTGTTGTAATTTACATTTTTGTTGCACCCACTTTCCCTCAACCTGCCTTGGTTACTTCTACCTCAGTTAGTGATTTCCTACATTTCCCAGAATGCCTTTCGCCAACCCCCAGAGAACAGGCATGAACTTGTTGCATTCAACTGTGGGTTATATGTGTAGGAGGAGAGAGCAATAGGTGATGGCACAGTAAAAGAAAGAGAGCGAGAGTTTTTCAAGTCGAGAAGAGCGAGAGTCGTGCCCTTAACCTCAAAACACAACACGTCTTGTGGCTGCATTGTATTCTGGTCTATTGAGGCTACTGTGAGTGGAGACATTGGTTTCTCTGCCTCTTCTCTGATGGATTTCTCCCTGTATGATTGTTGAACGTTGGTGCAAAATGGTGAGTCTAGAAAGGAGCCCTCGCTCTTTGATTCTACACCAAAACCTGACATTTACAGTTGATGTTTTAGATAGCTGACACATTTTCAGCTATCAAACTCCAAAATCTTGACGTGACGTTGTCTATGTTTGGCCAGTTATCCAGAGGAATAAGAGATATATACCACCAAACAACAAAATTGACCAATAGCTGTTCTATCAGCATGTGACAGTGTTTTTCAGGCTGGATTTTTCCTTCACTACTGTTTGGCTCTCATATTGACTCTACAGGTTCTGTTAGCTTGCTGCCAATCCGAGTGTTACAGCTCCCTCTGGATCCCCGTGTCAACTAGCTCCAACACCATGGCACCGGGTGTACACTTGTCGTGCCCAGAGATAGTGTTAGGAAGCTGGTGGAGACAGGTAGAAACAACATGCTTTGTTTAAAGATCGGATGCCATGGAGAGAGAGGGAGAGACAGAGTCCACCTGTGATAACTTGTTTCCTAATAATGTGATATCTGATATATATATCTGACTACTGCATTTCGTTGTATTAGTACTTGCAATGACAATAAAGTTGAATCTAATCGAATCTAATCTAATATTGTGACATGGGTATTATGATCGCATGTACATGTTTTGATATGTGATACCATGAAAATTACACGTGGAATCATATAAGCAAAAATTAAAACATTATAATTAACAATTTAAAAATGATTATCTGAAACTGTATCTATATGTTTGTGCTAATTTGTTATAATTTAAAGAGCAGCAATGCTCAACTCCATTGGGATAGTGCACAGAACTTGAATGGATAGAATGGTTGTCCTGATTCAAATCAACGTTCCTGGATGGTCATTTTAATGTGTACATTGGGCTAGCTTCTGTATAAACCAACTTACAGCAAGACGGCGAGAGGAGAGGTTTTATAGTAAGGACCAAAGGAGATTCTCTGTCACCTTGCTGCCTTTGGATTGCTAACATGCTATTATGGAATGGAAGTGGAAGGACTGTTCTATCTTTTCAGGTTCTGTGGGATGGTGTCTCAGTTGGCTACAGCACATACCGTGGAACAGCAACATCCTGGGTTCCAATCTGGTCTGAAACTGACTGACCCCTATTCAGTGGTAAGGGAAAATCTGGGATACATTAAAAATTTAAATGAAGAATTCATTTACAAAAAAAACATTATTGAACAACTAAATGAATATGTGGAAAGAAAATGAAGCTTTCTTGCATGGACATTTACTAGCCAATATCCAAAATGTAATAAATGGCCACTATTGGCCTCATATATATCGAACTGACATGTCAGTCCAACACCAGTTTGTGTGTGTCTTCAGAGTGTCTACAGCATAATTCCTCATTCCATTATCTGAAGCTGCCTGCAAACATTTGAGCTGTGACGCTCAGGGAGTTTGGTGCACATCGCAACTCATTTTGGCATCATAATTTGTAAACCACGAGCAGGTGATTGCGAACTACGGGGAACACACATTTGTATGCTGGTCTGTTATTACGGGCTTTGAAACAGCAGATGGGCAAAATGGTGGACCAGGGTCTGTCCAGGCCTCCAACCCTTCCCTCTCCTTCTGTGCCACTGTTGCCTTGCCAGGCCAAGAGTGCCAGAGATCCAGCCCCCCTCTCCCCCTTGAGGGGTGTCTCTGTGTGGGGCGGCGAGGGCTTGGCACTGGAATCTGTGGAGCATTGCAAGTAGAGGTCAGCGCGTGCGGTTACTGCCCTACAGCAAATCAACACTATCTCCGAACCTCTGCCTGCTTTGGCAGAAGAAATAGGAGTGTGAGAAAAGGAACAGGAGGAGGAGGAGGAGGAGGATGGGACGGGACAGAGGGAGACCAACAGAAAGAGAGAGGGAGAGAAAGGATTTCTTCCCAATCAAAAAGTAAGAGGCAAAACAGGTGAGCTGTAGAAATGTTTAATAAAACATCTACAATCTGCACGTACTGTTCATCTCTGCTAGCAGAAGTGGCAAAAGTGGCCAGCTGGGATGACATTAGCTGCGATTTGTATTGTATAAGTAATCAATATATTTCATGAATACATCAATACATTTGTATTGGGAGGCCATATCTCTCTCTCTCTCTCTTTCTCTCTGTCTCTGTCTCTCTCTCTCTCTCTCTCTCTCTCTCTCCCATGATCGGTGCCTGACCTGGCAGAGTCTTGGATGTACCATTACTGCTGGAGAAATAGTGTTGTGGTGAAAATCCCTCAGGGCCACAGCGGCTGGCCAGCGGTTCACAGGGAAGAAACACTCGCCCGAATATTAGTATGCATGTCTCTCCACCCCCCCCCCCAACTCGCCTCCTACCCCCATTTCCTTCTCTCTGCAGGCACTGGGGAGCAAATCAGCAGGTCGCTTGGTATGCTGTATAATATCTGCGGGAGGGTGTGTGTGTGTGTGTGTCTGTGTGTGCGTCTGTGTTTGACAGGGGATGGGAGAGAGTTGATGTGGGAAGGAGTGGTGTGATGTCTGAAATTGGATGGATCCTAGTTAGCCATTCACATCACAGCACTTTGCAGAGCTGGAATAAATGACATTTGAAAAGCACGCTGCAAAGCCATATTGTTTCTTGGCTCTCTGCCCATGATAATGAGCGTCTTTTTGTAGTTTAAACAGGTCCATTTTGATGTTGGTGGAGATTTACCAACACTCCTTTCAGCTGCCCCAAATATTGGAAGAGAGAAAAAACAAAACAAATATGGACCATTTGCTCTCCATCCCAATTATTCGTAAAGCGAATACAAAAAAAAAAAAGATGAATGCTATTTTGAAGTATTTGAAGTCATTAGTGTAATGATTTAATTATTTATGAGTGCCTAGGCATAAGTTAGTATGGCAAAAGCTTTCAAGATATTATTGAAATGAAATGCAAATGATTTTTTCTCTCTGTGTATGGAAGGCCTGGAAAATAGGTTTTCAGTCAGCTTTTGTCTCTGTGATGGGAAGAGAATCTAAGCTTTGTGTACATCTCCCATTGTCCTATTTTTGTCTCTCCAATTCTCTCTCCCTCCCCTCTCTCTCCCTATCACTCTCTCCTTGTCTATCAGCATGTTTTTATGCCACTTTTCATACCCCACCCTCCCACTGTTTATGTCTCTGTATATGCATGAATGTCTGAGTGTGTGTGCATGTTTAAAATGAAACAGATGCCAGACTAATACACTACACAAATACGGGTTGTGCAGACATGAACCTCGGCGTCACCTACATAAATAAATGCATAGTGGGGAAACATCTCTTTCCTATTGATTTCCACTGTCTCCACCATAGCTTTATCACACGGATAGGCACTCCCCTGATCCTCGCAGCCCCCGCTCCGCTCTAATATCGCTTCCTTAATGTCATTCAATTACGTGCCGTTGCCAGGTACTTCTTTTCCCGGGCTGACGGTGAATTCGCCAGCCAGCCTCTACATATGCTGATTCCCTGGTTTTCTGCCTGTTCACGATCGAACACGGGGCATAATCCTCGGAGCGCCGCTGCCGGCTCAATCATACGGAATGACAGAATTACAGAGGAGCCCGACGTCGCGCGGAGCCTGCAGGGGAGAACAGGGATTTCAGAACCATTGTACTCGTACAGTATTTGTATGCGAGTGCTAACCTCTCCTCCTCCGAGACGACGTTTCCATCACCTCCCGGTTATTATTATGAAGTTGACCCTCTTCCGCGCGACAGCCCCGTAATGGCAGCGAAACCTTACGCCATAATGTGCGCTGATTGCCTGAACCGCCGCCGTAAGTCATCCGCAGCAGACGTGTGCATCGCAAATGCATACATGACATGGGCGGATGATGGATAGTCAATAGATCAATAGCTGTGGAGCTGTGGAGTGATGAGGAGATGAAGTGTGATTTGTGTGAGGGGGGGGGGTCACAGCAGATAGACATGACAAAGTCAAACAGCCTCACATCAAGATTTCCCAATCTTGCTGTCAGAAACCACTGATGTAAAAACAGGACCCCTATACGTTCCTATTCCAAATAAAATGACAAATCATATTTTAGACTATGCCGCTGGTGTATGGGAATTTCTAGAACGTACAAATGTAACACAATTCAATATAGAGCTATTTGCTCTTTTTTCACAAGCTCACTCCAAATCTAGCTATCTGTGGTGATATGGGGTGAGAACCAGCTGATATCAGACACAAATGTGAGATGCTTCCATTAGGGAATAGACTTGTAAACATGCCTGAGCATAGACTCACTGGAAATATATTTATTTGGAAACTTCTAACTTGTATCCATGGGCTAGTGAAAAAATGCCTTTACTTTATATGACTGATTATTCATTTATTTTTTCCTAATTAGGTAACGGTGCGATATATACATATACTGTATATTAGAAATGTTATTCCAAATGCAGAGAAGATATATGGTATAAGCCTAAACTAAGGACATAATTGTCTTATTAAGAATAGTTATATATCAGAACCATACGTTACGCGAAACCTACCCAAAAGCCAAAGATCTCTTTGTGCTCAATGAAGGTCTGGTACTTCACCTTTAGCCATAGAAACAGGTAGATTCAATGAATACCTGAGAGGAGGACAGACTTTATCTGTTGTGCGATTTGGGAGAAATTGAAAATGAAATCCATTTAATGTTCTACTGTCCCTTATATGATAAAATGAAAGAAACACTAAAAGAAGTGTGCTTTTTGTAAAATGTCTTCTATTTCTGTTGCTTTTAGATGGATGATTATGAAAGACTGGAGTTATGTTTCAGAAAAGGGGCATTCTGTGTGCCAGACTTTATTTGGAAGGCCTAGGAAAACCGGCAAAAAGAGGGTAAAAAAAAAAAAAAAGAATAACTATCCCAACTGCACAGGCCATTTGAACTGCAGAAGCCATTGTGAAAGGCACACAGCTTGTTTAAACACAGTCCTTTTTCACCATCTCACAGGCGCAGCATGACATTCTTTAAAAGAAAAAATGTTTGCACTTTGTCCTGCAGTAAACATCAGTACAGTGTGAAAAGGTAAACCATGTGGAATTTTCTCTAAATATTCAATTATGAAAGAAATTATGTGAATTATGGGACAAGCAAACAAAGAAAATTTAGCACTGGGTTCTATATCCTGGGAGTGTCTTTTTGCCAAATTTAAAGTGAAATGTACCAATGTAATGAACTCCACCAAGGTAACACATTTTCACAATGACATGTTGAAGACATATGACTGATATAGTCTGATATAGATTAATGATATTAATATCTTAAAAGGAGCAACTTCAATCCGAATCAGTTTCCAAAAACATCAGTGCTGAAGACCGGACTGTGTAGGCATTCAGGACAGCCGCAAATTGGGCATGGGAGTCTTCCAGCACACTTTAGCATAAGGAGGTGGAAAAGGTCAGGTCATTCATCACCTGAATACCTGATCGTTACAGCAACACCGATGGAAACTGTGACAAATGAACCCTTCCCACTTTAATGGACTTGGCATTCTGCTATTGTGAATGCACGCTCCAGTGTGACTCAGAGTCAACAAGCCACATTCATTCACTGCAGAGCTGCGTAACACCCGTAACCTCTTCAGCCGAGACCCGGCAATTAACCAAGCGCATACGTAACGGATGAGAACGTGGGAGGAAAAGGATGAATGAGAAAATGAGCATTGTCTCATTATGCAACCTTGTAAGAGAGGCTTCGTGGAAAGCGAGCGCGAGAAGATTTCACACTTTGTTCCCTTGCGTCTGTGCTTTAATACTGCGTAGCTTTCTCCTTGCTTTTTTGTCTGTCTTTCCTTCCATCTTTGTATAAAGCTGTGCGAATTTGTGTGTATACAGTGCCTGTGTGTGTGTGTGTGTGTGTGTGTGTGTGTGTGTGTGTGAGTGTGAGCGTGCGTGCATTTGAGAACATGCCTGCGAAACGCTTTTCAATTTGTGGAATACTTGCATGCGGGTCCCATTTCATCTGAACTTATTTCCAACAAAACCGATGTTATTTTGGCTCCAGCCCAAGCCGTTCCCACCATGGGGGTGTTATCAGTGCAGGGACAGAGAAACACACTCCCTCTCCTGTAAAGTAACCAGGGACCCTCCATTTCCCCAAACTATTCCGCTGTGTTTTCCCGCTGACAGCTCTCGCTGCTCTCTGGCCGAGCCCCAAACACAGGAGCGAGCCCCAATGGCAGTAATTACTGCACCACTCAACCGCAATGACAAATGAACAAATGTCACAATATCCCGGCCTGCTCTCTCCCTCCCGCTCCAACAGCCTTAACCCCTTTACAGTAGATGTGCCCAAGTGCACACAGCCCCGCACGGATGCAGAAATCCTCTCTCTCTTGTCCACACACACACACACACACAAATGAAAGTTTTACCGCAGAAAAGCAATCTAACAGGCCAGGTGACGGCTGTGACAGGTGCACACGCCCCCTTTTGTGGAGACAAACTGAGAAAAGAGAAAGAAAGGAAAGCAGAGGGAGAGTGAGAGACCCCTCGACGGCCTGTCAGAGCGCGGGCACCCATGTCGCTGCGGCAGCCGTGGCGGCGGGGTCGCACGCCGAGCGCTAATTACATTGATGAATGACGTCGGCTGGGCGTCCCGCTGCCAGCGATTTATGGCCTCGCTGACCCGAACCGCCGCCACCACACGTGAAGGACAAAACATGCAGAGAGAGAGAGAGAGAGAGACAGAGAGAGAGAGAGAGAGAGGGAAGCAATGGTTTCAGTGCCGTTCTCTCCCTTTCTTTGCCTGTAATATAAAAAAGATTTGATGCTTGTCGACATTACCCGCCTGTATTATCACCATTTCATGGCGCCTACAAGGCTAATTGAATCTGTAGCACAACTCTGCACTGAATCCTCTTTACTGCTGGCAGGGCCACCTTCATTACAGCTTTTGTAACAGAACACTTCACATCTGACACATGACTCACACACACACACACACCAGCACATAGAAGATAAACACATTTCTTGTCACACAAGGAAGCTTCATTTCCACAGCGGCTCAGCCTGACTAAAGGCCCGCTTGCAGTCGCACCATGCATGTTCATTGGAGAGAAGAATAGGCTCCGTTTTTTTTTTTATTATGTGTGTGCGTGTGTCTTTGTGTGCATGTTAGGAAATTGGGGAAGGGATCGAAAGCGGGGCGTTTTCACATGGGACAAATTCAAGCTTTTTGCTCGCATCATGTAGGGGCTGAGACGGGGGAAATCTGGATGTGTGTGTGTGCGTCTGCGGTTACGTATACGAGTGTGAGAAAGAGTG
This sequence comes from Centroberyx gerrardi, assembly GCF_048128805.1. Taxonomy (NCBI): domain Eukaryota; kingdom Metazoa; phylum Chordata; class Actinopteri; order Beryciformes; family Berycidae; genus Centroberyx; species Centroberyx gerrardi. The sequence goes on along the minus strand of NC_136015.1, from coordinate 8,805,029 downwards.
AGAAAAGACAAAATACGATATACAGAATACTGGAGATGAGAAAGAGAATGGTACGCGCGTGTGTGTGTGTGTGTGTGTGCGTGCTTGCGTGTTTCTGCACGTGCGCGTTTGCCTTTGTGTGGCAGAGCGAGAGCAGGGGCGCCCCGTGATTGAATCCCCCTCTGTTTCCCATCGCACGCATCATCAAAGGGAGACACGGCGCGCTTGAATACCATTAAGGAGCCGCGGCCCTGATACAACTGTAATCAAACAGACCGGGGGAGAGATGAAATGAGGACGTCAACTCCGGCTGCTGCATCTGCACTTTCATCTGCTGCCCTCTTGTCCCCCTGAGGAGAGGTGTGTGAGTGTGTGAGGGGGTGTTCTACGGTTGTAAATGGTCACGCCTGAGTCATTTGACAGGAAATATTTTGCCACTTTATTTCACTGCCTTCGTTCTAGGAAGTGTAGCGAAGGGTTAAGAGTCAAATCTATGGTCACAGTAATATTCCATAGGGTGTTATTTATTTAGAGTGCTAGTTTCCAGGCCTTGGAGCATGAGCGGCTTGATAATGTGACAAAGAGAGGGAAATGTTTGGTAGTGGTTGTTTGCTTGGTGGTTAAAGGGGTAAGAGTTGCATCTGGATTCCTGTAAGGTGCTTTCAGAAAATATAGGGGGCCAAAAGAAAATAAGGAAGAACCTAGGAAAGAGAGAGAGAGGTGTATTGTAAGTTTAGCCCTTTGTGGCAATTGTATAAATCCCCTAGATGACACACTGCAAAAACATTTTGTGAAAGGCTCGGTGACTCCATATGAATTCTGAAATACAATTTTGGGGGCATTTGCTCGGGCATTTTGGAATGCAAAGAGATAGCGTATGATTCAGTGCAAGTCAAAACTGCTTAACTCTGCACTGCGGGGGCCGACTCTCCATTCGGGCCATTCTGATACCCATCTGTGGCTGTACAAACCCATTTACCGAGTACATTACGGGCTTACACAATGAGCTGCTCAGCCCTCAACTCATACCGAATCGCAGCGAGCTTGACTTTTACTGCGAGGGAAGAGTAAAATATTACCAAACCGAAATATAACGAAATTAGACTCAGGAATTTAAATGGAGTACAGTTGGCACAGGAACATCCAGAGCAGAAGTATTATTAAATCCATTAAGAGAGGATTCAATGTTCATCCTCATGGCTGTGTATGAACAAACTGACATATTAAAACGTTGGTGCATTGAATGAAGAGTGCAGACTGGGAAATAATTTTCTAAATGGGTGCTATGATTAGAACATATTTTTAACCGAGGAACCTGTGTGGCAAACAAGGACTCTTGAGGGGTTTCTCAAGAGTAAAGGTTCAAAATTAACATTTTTTTCTTTTGAAGTTTGAGACTTGGAGCGAATAAAATGCAATTATCTGCTCATTTGACCAAGGTTAAAAGCTATACCCATAAGTGAGATACCAAAACAAAGACAAATAGATATTCTGATGTTACATATTGGCAATTATTGTATGAAGAGCTCTGTCATACAATTTAAGAATGCAAACAATGTTGTCAAACCGCAGTTTTGACCTTTTGTGGCAGGGCTACATCAAGGATCGGGCTCTGAGAGAATTATCCTGGTGCGCCACATCATAATCTCAGCTAATCAGAAAAATCTATAGCAGGGAAATGTTTTATCAGTTCAAAACCTGCAGTAAGTGAGCCATAGAGGTGCTAAATCCATCACTAATGTTGCTTTATCAAATACAAGACATCATAGCCATGGGCCATGTGTTCAGCTGCTGAGGTGGGAAGATAATTGGGGCGTTGCTCGTCCCAATACAGGAATCTAAATCTTGTCTGATGCCTTGTTAGGGTGTGCTTAGGCATATTTTCATGTACAACTCTCACTAAAAATGACCCAGAATATCTTCAATCCAAACAAAAGACAAAAATAGACACACAGACACAGACACACAGACACAAATAATGATACACCTTCATAGAAACAAGCACTGGGCTGGTGAGCGGCTTAAATGGATAATGTCTGTTAACAACAACACTGGAAAACACCGTTATGATGATCAATCACACTGCACAATCATTAAGTTTGAATAATGAGCAATAACAATGTCAGGGGTCATGTTACATGGCAAAGTTCACATTGGACAGCAAATGTGCATGTGAAGGATCCTGCAGCAAGTACCTGCCTACCAGCTGGATCTCAATGTGAAGTGGCAAAAACAAGATACAGACTTCAGCAGCAGCAGGCAGAGAATATTATCAAGCACAAAATATACAAGGCACACAAGCCACAGGAGACTAATGTAAGATAAACCAGTGAGTGCAACATTTCACCACTGCAAGAGGCTGCAAAAGAGTGGATTCAAAAACTACCTTATCTCACCGTAGAGGATTATTCTGCTGCAGGAAACATCCTCATTCATCGATCATGCATGAAAGGCAGTTAATCCTTCAAAATCATACCTGAGATGGTGTTTCTGCATCACTCTGCAACACTCTTCCAATCAATTTGGGATTAATAGTTTGAATCAGCTTCAAATGTGTCCACGTTTTCCTCTGAAACAAAAGGATTGAGGTAATATTGAACAGATTGGAAGGGGTCTCAGACTGTTTTGCCAGCGACCACCACGAGGTGCTGCAACAACCCCAGCTGCTTACTCTTTATTTATGGCCCTCTTTCTTTCCTTGTCTTTAATTAATGTCTGCCCCGCTATTTGTAGTCTGGAGTTCAGTTAGTAAACGCATCATAGCGTTTACCGTAAGATTCTGAGATCAAATTCAGAGCTGAGAAGAACCATACAGGTTGAACTATCAGTTATACAGAAAAGCACAGGGTAAGAAGTCTACGCTGCACACATTAGCAACAGTGTCCTCTGGGTACCTCTTCTTCACTAGTTGAAAGTTTAATGATTCCTGTGGGGAAATTGGGTCACTGCAGCAGCAAAGAACAGGGCATAGATAAAAATAGAACAAATAGAATGCACTGCAAATAATACCGCAGATAATTACAATATGGAATATAATTCAACAAGTAAAACATATTGCTGGCTTGAAAGAATTCTTGCTATGTTGATTACTGACAGATTCAGTTAACACGTTTTCAGGTCACAGGTCGGTGATTTTACAGCATATATGCAATGTGTGCAAAAGGACATGTGCATAGTTAGCTGTTCACATTATCATATAGATGGATGAAAATACGCAGAGAAATGCATTTTGCCTGGCAGCACTGCAAATTCACGTGGGAAGTGCTGTTAATGGCTTGTGCTGCTGCTATGGAATTATTGAAAACCTGTTTGAAGCACAGCACTCTTTTGTTAATAGATGAAATACTTTTTAGCTGCTCAGCTCTGAAAGCTAAAACCATGTGAATCTCTCAGCACTCAACAATACAACCGCTGTAAATAAGGAGAAAGAGAATCCAGCGCTGTGAACAAAGGTTCATGGAGGACACACAGACTGAGGGTTCTCCAACAGTATACAAGGAGGAGCCGAAGAATAGCTAGAATAGAATATTGTGTACTTGGTTGGACATCTGTTAATTAACTGAGTACAATATGTTCCTGTTGCCTCTCTATTATAATTTTTGATTGCAACACATTTGGTTAGACATTTCATATAGTTCAGTTGAATCTCATGTTCTCTCCTCAGTTTGGCTCATCATCTTCCTTTCTTCACATCTTTGCTTCTCCTCAGCCAACAGACAAGTTCAGCAAGGGGAGGCCTGTTGCCAGGCAACGGCCCAGAGTGTATGATTAAAACTTTGATTTCCAATCTATCACCTGAGAGAGCGATGTGTCTTCTTTCCTCTGACACTCTCTGCAGAGCTGCTGGGATGGACTCATGCACAGTGGCTACTCTTGCAAAATGAATCCTTACTGTGAAATGAAACATTTTGTTCACATGGAGCCTGGCTAGCTCATCTTCGACCAACTTGACAACAGGCTACGTCTTCAGAATATCATTTTGTACTGTAAACCAACCTTGGGCCCACCTAACTGGGTTCGTTTTGGGCTACATATTCTGTCTCTTTAAGTTCAGTTTTTTCCCCTTGCTGCACTTTTAGTTTCACCCTTCAGAATTTGCTGGGGCCGTGTGTCAAATTGCTGGGCCGGCCCTTTGTCCATCGTGCCATGACTGCAGATAAAGTAAAGCCGAGACATCTAGTCAGGGCAGAGACAGATAAAAGGATGTACAAGGACCTTAGTCATGTCTGCTTTATTGAACGACAAGGGCCACACACTGATGGTGTGGTGTTACAACTGGGTTTCATCATTATGTTCGATGCTAATCTGTTTGAAATGCTCTCACACTATTTGAAAGAGAGATGGAGGAAGAAGAAAGAGCGTGTGGGAGTGAGTGCGAGCATTTCCAGGTTCCTAGATGATGGGCCATGTCAAGGCACTTTAACAGTTTGGCCTAAGGCAATATAGTGATTTTGACACATTTATCCCGAGCAAGACAGGAGGCATGTCTATATCAAAAATGACAGGGGGGTGTGAATGTGTGTGTGCAACATGTTCTTTAGCTATGTGTGTGCTAGCTATCCAAGACTCATCTAAATGCTCCCCCTCTAGCATCCATGGCATCCCCACAGGTAAGAAATCTAATCTAGAGGACAAAGATGATAAGATGCTGGCACACATAGGCAGGAATGATAGGAGATGAGAGGTTGAGCTGGGAAGAGAAAAGGAGAAAATGTGGTGAAAAGGTGGAATGGAAGGGAGAAAATAAATGACAGATGCTCACTGGCTTCGGGGGACAGGGTCGGAAAAAAAAATAGGGGGCGAGATTGGAGTGAGGAAAGAGACACAAGAGGACCTGACTATGGGCGTCAGATACAAATACAGGAAAAGGAAAGAGGAGGAGAGGAGATGTGCAGAGGGTTGTCAAAGACAAGCATCTCACCTCCAGTCCACTGTCAGTACAACGACTGAGCCACCTGCAGAGGATTGTTTCATCTGACAGATCTTCAAACCTAAGATGAATATACGGCATATGTTGGCTGGACAAGAAGGTGGCGCATCCACAACTGGCCATCAGCCGAAGAAGTTCTCATGTTAAACAGTTTCAACAGGTTGAAAATTTGTAGAAAACCTGTGATATAACACACCTTGGAGTACTAGCATTATGACTCCATGTTTGTAGTTTATTGTAGAGCTTTATGACCAGCTATTTGTGTGTTTTTGTTTGCTTTAAGTAAAGTGAGATGCTTGCTCTTAGTGTATTTTAAAACTTTATAAACCACTTTATGTCTGCGTTAAGTAGTGATCCACTCAACACATTTCCCAACCCTATAATTTACTATGACAGTAAGACAATGTTCTCAAAAATGGAACTTTCTTTTAATGCCAAAAGCTGCAATGAGAGCAATTCCAAACATACTGTGGAGTTTGAAGTGATTAATTGTTATTGATTAATTAGATCAATAATTTATTAATTAAATAAATTGGGCAAGTAATTAAATGAGTCAATAATTCCATTGCATAATTCTGGTGGACAGGAATTATGCTAAGGTTAACTTTAGCTTACCATCAACAATTAGCTAGTGAGCTAGCTAGCTACTAGCACACTGAGCAAAGCCAGGTTTCTCAGAAGAACCATCAATAAGATCATCTTACCCTGCTGACTTACAATTAATTGTTAAGAAGGTTTTGAGAAACTGCACATTTTAGAGTGGCCTTTTATTGTGACCATCCCAAGGCACACCTGTGCAATAATCATGCTGTTTAATCAGCATCTTGATATGCCACACCTGTCAGGTGGGTGGATTATCTTGGCAAAGGAGAAGTGCTCACTAACACAGATTTAAACAAATTTGTGAACAAAATTTGAGAGAAGTAAGCCTTTTGTGTGCATAGAAAAAGTCTTAGATCTTTTATTTCAACTCATGAAAAATGGGAGCAAAAACAAAAGTGTTGCGTTTATATTTTTGTTCAGTATATATACTGTATGTGTGAGTGAGTCACACACACACTCACTCACTGTGTGAGAAAGAAAGAGAGAGAGAGAAACTGAGTCAGAAAGAAAAAGATATCTTACCTCCCTGCCTTTTAGGTTCTCAGAGGGTTGGCTTTGACTCTTTTGGTCAGTCCCTGCTTGTAGAGGTGGAAACCCACACCTCTTAAGGCCTTTGCTCAGTACTAACGCAAGAACCGCGATGCTGTTGGAAAAGTTTCACAGAGTAGGTAGCGGCCTGCGAGAGCGAGAACACCGCGCAGCTCGCGGAGCTCGACGCTCCAGTGTTGATCCGCTTGAGGCGTTGAAAAGACATGGAACTGAATCAAGGCATCTGATGAAATTTCTGCTGTGGGTAAGCGTGTGTGTGCGTGCGCCGTATGCACGCGTTTTTTTCTGTCTGTGCCTTTGTAGCTGTCACCGCCACTACTCCTAGCGCTACGCCGACCTAAGGCAACAATGTGGCAAAATAATGATGAAATGTGCCTTTGCTTATGAGGTGTGAGTGGGGTTGGGGGTGAGGGGGTGTTCGCTCACGCATCTAAGTAAGAGGGGATGTGAGTGGGTGTGTTGCTGGTTCATCCACTCTGGGGCTGTCTGGCGGCACAGAGTGTGATTGAAGTGGCGTGATTGATAGGTTGATTTTACAAATACCTGAGAAGCCGAACAAAGCACCACATCCAGCGGGCGCCGCACCCTCAGGGATTGGTGTTTGCGCGTGTGTTTGACGAGCCCCCTCAAAAGCAGCTGGCTGGGAGCTTTTTCATTACAGAGAGTGTAGTTGATTTCATTTTCTCCTGCACTCTGAAAGCTGTCTAAATGGAGCCACTGTATACTCATCACTTCACGGCAACTGATAGCAGTCATAAGCACTGCTACGACTCTTCACAAATTCTATCAATTTGGGCACAATGCACTCGGAGGGCCAAGAAAATATGCATTCCAACGCTTGGAACAAATCAAACGAATCCTTTGTATTGATGCAACTTTTCCAAGTGTTCCTAACTTTGTTGTTGTCCAGAGGTATCCCAAATGTTCGCGACGCAGAAACAAGCGTCTGCTCTCAAGACCGGACTCAACTGCCAAGACGACCGTCATCGACATTCGTATCCGGAGACCCCGGCGTCAGAGCAGCAGAGAGAGGGAGAAGTAATCACAGCTCGAAGGCAGTGGGGAAATCAAACGGCTGGCTCTATCGATGTGGGTTTGGCCATGTGAGAGGAGTGGAACTGCATTCTTCCAATTACACTCTCATTCCCCAAGTTAGAGACTTACTTAAAAATCAACTGTGAAACATGCTTTGGGTTGTAATTACACAAGAGAGAGAGAGAGTAGGGAAGCTAGTTTTTGCTGCAGAGTTCCAGTCAACGCTGAAGAGGTTCCTTTTGGAGGAAGAAAAAAACATATTGCCGAATTCACAGATCATCTACCAACAATCAGGGCATTGAAGTCAAACCGGCAATCACATTACCCATAAAGCCCCCCCCCCCAGCTCCACAGCTGTCTGGACATATACAAGGCCAGAGGACCACGACATCCCATTGACCAGCAACTGACCCGGAGACTGTTCTGGCTCTTTCTGCTCCTGTACCACATCACCATCGATAACCACAGCCAGCTCCTGCCCCGGGGGTAACATTGCACTACTCGCTGTGTCATGTAACTACATTCCACTTCTTGGACAGAGAAGCAAACCCTCACTGTGACCTCATTTTGCTTTACAAATTTATGCATGAGCACAGCATACACTACCGAAGAAACATACGCGGTGCCATAAAAAATGCACGGGAGAGCAAAAATCAATATTTCAATTTATTGGATAATCGTTGGGAAAAGGCCAAGTATCAGATGAAACCCCCCGCATCTCCAAAAAACTCTCCAAAAAATGGCAACGGCATTTTGTGCTTGAGTTTTGAATGTGTGCTGGGGATTTGGAATTTGAAGTTTCATGGAACTGACAAATTTACTGAAGTGGAAGAAAGTGCCACTTGGAATTACACATTGAATGACACATCACAGGCATTGACAGCAATCTAGGATAGAGAGAGTAAAAAAAATCAATAATGCTCATGTTTTGTTGAAGATAAAGAAACTCAAGCTAATAAGATGCTGGCGTCATAAAAGGTTTTTTTTTTTTAAGTCCAGAGGCCAACATAATTTTGTACATGAGAGCTGATATCTCTTGCTACCTTTCTGTCTCCCTCTCTTTTCATTACAATAACAGAAAAGAAGGGTTAGCTACAGGGATTTCTGGCAAAATACCTTGGATCAGCTGAATTTAATTAGAAATGTATTTAATATCCCCTAATCTCCATAAATAAGTACATGTTTTATGGATGCCTTATTCATAATTTATCTCCCCACCAACTCCAGAGGGGAGGGGAGTAAGTGCTGAGCAATCCCCATCAAGAATTAACAATGGGCTCATCTGATCACGTTATTGACCCTGCCCAAAGCTGATTACTTCCCCCGGACGCTCGATGCCTTCTTTCAATTAAGTCCAGCAATTACCTCCCATCATATTGTATTGGCGTATTGTGCGAACAACATGAAAAGTGAATTAGAGCTGAAATGATTGGGTCACAGGATCAAATTAGTAGAGGGAAACAAAAGCAGGTAGCTAATGCTATTATGGAATTTCCAGCAGCTCTAGGTATCAAGTAGATTAAAGCCCTCTCAGCGTGCATTCGTGCCAAGCTATTCCTCTTATCTTTTGAATTTTAGTTGCAAAGTGCAACATAGAAAAAAAAAAAAATCACATCACCCTGCTTTTAGCATCTGGGGATAATCAAATTAAAATTGTGCAGGCTTTAGCACAGATGCATTTGGATCTTTGATATATTGCAGACCTCTTAACTTACTATGATATTGTTCGAAATATGAAAAATCCTCAGGCAGTTATTATCTAGCATCTGCATAACCGAGACACACTGTAGGCTACATGGCATCTTTTCTGGGAATGTCATCAACGTGAATATTCTCGAACACTGAACATTTCAAAGATTGTTGCAGCAGAAATGAGGATTTTAATTAACAGTGCCGCTGAAACATCGATACCTTTGACCACTTTCCCACCGCCCTAGTTGGCTTCATTTGGAGGCACCGGGGAATGCAGCCTGTCAGTGCCATGAAGCGATGTGTGGCATGTGTGTCTGATGAATACTAAACACTCGGCCGTTGTTTACCACCTCCTATGTGGGAAAGAATGCCACGGATTATCAGCTTTGCTCTATCATCGAAATAAAGTCAAATAGATGCAAAGATAGATAGATAGACAGATAAATAGATAGATAGATCATAATGCATCTAAAAGCTGTCACTAAATTGATTTTGCATTTAGCATCGCACCTTATCCATAAAAATATAAAAAGGCTACAAAACTGCCAGAAATATCAGCCACTTGAGATAGCATTATTAAAATGAGGGGGCAGAGTGCCTTCTGTCACTATGGCAACATGGCTTTGGCATCTGTTTATTTGCAGAGGTATTTTTCAATCTGGCAGTGAAGTGGAGCGTACCAGCTTCTAGTGGCGCCTCCTTGTCGAGTGCTTATTACCTGGTTGAAAGAACGGGCCCTCGCCGTGTCAGAGATGTCACAGAGAGCGAAGCCTGCTGGGTCAGGGCATTGTGTGTCAGCGGCGAACCCGCTGAACAGCTCCCCGCCAGCGAGGAAATAGCCTCTCGGTCGAAATTAACAAATCGGAATTAGGCCGAGAATATCATGACCGGGGGAATAATGACATTCTGATCTTGGTTGCTCATTTGATTTTGCATACAACATAACAAGGACAGTCAACAGCAACTGTAAACAACATGTTTATGCATTGAGGCAACACATTATGTAACAATAGGAGTGTGAAGACATTTAGGGGGCAGAGTTATAGCCCATTTACTCCTGTCTGCTTCTAGTTTACATTCCCTCTAATCATTTTGTAATGCATGTTGTATGTATGTTTTTTTTTAACATTTACTCATTTTTTGTTGTTTATAAAATATAAACTATAACATATAAACTCAAACCTATCTTGAAATTAACTGCTGTCCCGGCTAATAAAGACACTCTAAATAAAAAAAGGCATTGAAAGGATTGCTTTGTAAGGTGACATGTTTTTGAAGGATTATTTCACGGAGACTTCCATTTCCTCCTGTGGCTGTCAGGCGATTGACAGTAAGCAGAGCGTAACATGATGCAAAACACTTAACTTGTGCACAGTGAAATAACGATACTTGGACAACACTAAATTAAGGCTTCATACTTGCTGTGATGGATTATCTAACTCAGGCAATTTTCAAGTCTGTGGGAGTTGTTTTTCATATTGTATAAAAATGAATGGCAGCAAATGGCTTCTTGTGAAGGTAGGAAAATGATGCATGATATCGCCAACTATGCTGACTGCATGCACCTGGAATAATGTAAAGGAGTCCAGGGTCCAGGTTAAAAATGTTAATAAAAGGAGTCTTAAAGCATAATAAAAGTTATGCTTTAAAACTCCATTTAATCAAGACTCTATCTGTGCGTGTGCCTAACAATGTCTTCCATTGTCATTCATAGAAAATGCAACAAAAAAGACAACATAGCAACGTTCAGCTACGTGTAAATCTGCGAAAGTGAGCTGTGAGCACGACGCATCCCGTGTGAACTGAGCGAAATAAAAACATCTCACTCACTTGTCTCATCCACGGCTCCCGTATCCACCGATTCGACATTAATTACCCCGTTAATTATACAAATGTGCTAATGAATCAGTTTGACAGTCACACACGGGGAGGCTGCTCGCTTTGAGTTGACCGAATAGGGTGAGAGAGGAAGAGTGAGTGAGAGGACGAGAGAGGGAGAGAGAGAGTTGACTCTAAGCCTGCTTCCATGTTTGTGCATCTCCCCATGATGAGCCTCGGGTATTATTATCCCATCATGACACAGAGTGCTGACAGTTCCCTATTAGTTATTGCCTCATTGTTAGGAGCCAAAGATGCTGGTAATTGGAGTTTCAGTGTTGACTGTTATCATGGCGATAGGTTTTTTTTCTTTTTTTTTTCATTCTTTATTTAAGATAATGAGAAGTTTTCTCTCTCATTCTCAGACTCCCACAAGCGCATTATCATTCTTTTCCCTCTGCTTTCTTTATTCATTAAATCAATGCATTATTCGGAACAAAGGAGGACTGTGAGGGGATTATTGTTTGCCATTTTTACCCGCACAAGTTTGCACCTCTAGTGGGCTAATGATCGAAAGCAAACACAGAGACGTGCCTCGCTGAGAAATGCATTTAGATCAGTTTAAAAAAAAAAAAAAGTTGACTAAACTAACCGGATAAAAAAAGTTAAAGGATTACTTCATATTTAAGTCGATTATACCTCCATGTTCTTATAGGGTCATGACAACCACACGAGTCCCGGCTTAAAGAGCCTTGGCCCCAAGAAATGCAAGCGGGGACAGGGCTCACTGATATTTACTCTTAATTACATTGAATGTGATACTGTATAGCCTTCCCGTGGCGCTCCCACTGTAAGTAAGCCGGACCCCTGCCGACAAATTCAACTGACAGAGCAAATATATACTTCCTCTCATCACTCAATCCCTTCATCCTTGGTCCACAGTCTCCTGGGAGAGCAGAGGGGGGATTTTGCCTGATATTAGCCAAGGCCTAGGCCAGCACACAGGGGGGATTTGAGAGGGTAAACCTCTTGCTTTGATGTCTGCTCGAATATCCCCGCTTGACACAGTAAAACAAGGGATGGGAGGAAATTGAGTGGACTGATCCAAAAGAGATGCTCCTCCTTGACCTTGCCTTCAACAAACACAGCAGAAGTGATTAAACAAAGGGACAAAAGGGGCTCTGGCAGTCATCGGCTCCAAATAAATGAAGGGACACAGATCATTTCTCCAATTTGTTGTTCTTATGTCCCTGTTAAAAAAAACAAATAGCGAGAAAAAAGTGTAGTACACAAGGCATTATCCATATCCACGGTATCTGTATTAAGAGCAAGAATGCAGTTGTCAACCAAGACATTCATATTTAATTTGTTTGTTGAAGCACAATATAATAACACTTACGTCCATTTTTTTTCTCTAATTGTCACTTATTAGCCTGCTAAAGCCATAATGACTCAATCTTTAAATTACCCAGCGCCACACACAGACGCCCTCTGAGAATTTCACGTAAACCGTTTATATAAATTGAGACAGGGACTTGCTTAGTCCCAAATCATCTTCATGAGGAATTGCACACTCCAGTCATGTTTGTGTGTGGCATAATAAGCTGCTCTTATTAAAAGAGGCAACAAAGGGAACATGGCTGCCGGACACCTGTGTAATTGGAGGAAGCTGTCAGCCCGGGCAGGACGGCGAGGCGTGCGGCTGTCAGTGCGATCTGTCGGCCTCTCCGTGGTGATAAACGTGACGGAGCTCATTGTCGCCTCGCATTTCCGCGCTCACAAGAAACTCTCTGGACCGCTGAGACGCTTTCCTCTCCGACAGTTTCTTCCTCAGAACTCCTCCCATCGATATTAAACGGCCTGAGGGAGACATTTGGGTGGCGCGCAATAAGAGAAAAGCAGTAAAGCTGAAGTTGACGTTTGCTATTATGGAGCGATGAATACCGGCTGGTATAATATGTGTGAGTCAGATTTTAGTTAGGCCGAACAAGCGTTCTGTTGCGCGGACTCATGGGAGCAATGGTAACTGCCAACTGATCAGAGAACTTAACAAAATTCACAGAAGTAATGATGCACATAAAGAGAATTATCATAGAGTGGGAGCAACAAGCGACTCATAAGACATTTTAATTCCCAGCCCAGAAACCCAAGAGTGGATCCTCACTACGGCACTCCACTTGATCTTCTTACAAATGACCTTAGATGAGGATAAACCATTAAACGGCGCATTCGAGCAAAATCTGATTTTAATCTGATGAGGAAGCAATCTGAGAGACGAGGGCCGGAGTCCGCAAGATGGCAGCGCGTATGATTTATCTGCCTGGAAAATGAAATCGATGGCTTTCCTTTTTGATCTGCCTCTTCAGATGGTGATGAAGTAGAGCAGGTGCCGGGTCAATACTCCGGTTTGACTCGGGACGTGCACCCAAACATACAAACACCGCGGGCCCCCTTTACCATTTTTTTCAAAGTCCGGTCCCGGGGACGGAGGGCTAACCGGCTGCTGCGGCGGTACACTCTCCCTGGCCGCGGGCACTTGACATGGTTTGATTAATCGCCGTGGAAACCAGGTAGGGAACAGGAGTGACTAATGACCCATGTATGGCTGTTGATTTAATCAATCAAGAAAAGGTTTTAACCTTGCCAATACTTGGGTGAGACACACCCACACGCTCTCTCTCTCTCTCTCACTCACACACACACACACACACACAGTCGAACCAACAGTGGAAGTCATTAATACACACTGCTGGCTGAGTGTAAGACTCTATTTCTCACATTTTCTCACATCGCCATGGCAGCAAAACCATCTTAAATTCAGCCTATTTCCACTGCAGACATCTATTTGCATTCAAGCAAATTGCTAATGGAGGTGAAGAACACCCTGCTATTGTCTGTCACAAGGTGTTCCTGCCGATGTTCTGAGGATGTGGAGACCAGATAAGGGGCGGGGGGGGGGGATGATGTCATCAGCCCTTTGGACCACATTGTAGACTGTTCCAGCAGTAATCTCAAACTCTAATTGTTTGCTTGTTTGGAAAGTACAGAGGTGTAGGCGTCAAGGAGCTAGACTCATTTTTTTTTTCTGTTTCCATTATCTAGTGCCACAGAAGACACTGCCAGACTTGTGTCCTTGCAGCGTGGTCAACACTATGAGGGAAGATACTGGCAGGACCGCACATGTAACAATGAAGAATAAAAGCAGAATTATCTAGTAACAAAACAGCATGTCACAAACTAATTTATCTTTTTTCTTTTTTACCAATTGAGGTTCTCATTTACTCGCTGAGGAGAATATCGACCGCTTCACAACATGTTTCACATTATCTGGAAAAGTGTTATGGGTTGATGACATTGGGGCATTTTCTCAACAATCCAGTTATTTTTGACTACTGAAATGATGATATGCTATTAATTTGCACTCCCAACAAGTGAGAGGGTCCGAGAGGCATTTTCTGTAGCCATTTATGAACTTTAATGCAGTGAAAAGGAAGACTAAGAAGACTGAGTGCAGCTCTAGCGACATGTTATTCTCTATATATTGACAGGCAGCTGTATTTGTGTGTTTTAGTGACGTTGAAGCAAAAAAATACAATACATAAAAAAATGTTATATAGCAAGTTAACAATTGTGTTGTCATGGTTAAGGTTTTTAGATTAAAGATGCATTAAGAAAGATTTTTGGTGTCTGTGGGGGTTTGATAGCGATCAATAGCAGCGACTCAGTGATTACTTGGCCAGGTGCTGCGATTTCTGGCTTTCAAAACTCACTTTCTGGCTGAGTACTTCATTATGGAAACAACCCCTCTCCCCCCATCGCATTTTCAACTGCTCAACAATGGAGGACAGTAGTGAGCGGCATCACAACATATTTTATTGTGAAGCCCAAAAAGCAAAAGACAAAGCGTTATTGTTTTGCATCGTGAGATATCAACTCATCACTAAACATTTCTGTTGGATCTCTGCTCTAATTAGCTAGCCTACTCGTCTCTTTTGTGAAAATGTGGCTTTTATATTTCTGTCCATTACAGGCTACCGTACGATGCGCCAGAGACCTGTTGACGGGAAAATATCAAATCCAAGAATGCCAAGTTGATACTTGTGTCCTTCCCAAGTTGTCTTGGAGAGAACAAACTTCTCATGAAAGTAAGCTCAGAGAAGCATCTCTACAGTTTGAGACGGGTGAGGGCTAGCACAGCTATTCATTTTCCCATCTGTTTCAACTGGCTCTGTGCTATAGATTATAGTGCTGTTTGGGCATGATGCATCATGAATCTCCCCATTCACTCATTGAGCAAGTCACCATCTGATGCATCCTTAGTTGGCAAGTACACTTACTGGATCTTTATGATAGAGATATTATGTCAAATGCGTCATGAAGGACACAAGATACACACAAGAATGCAAACTGAGATAGGGCCCATGCTGTAATTCCTTGATCAGCAATAGAGGACGATTAAACCATAAATTACTTAATGGCCCCTTAAAAATAAAAAGTTCTAAGTTGTCTTTAAATGAACCTGATTACTGGAATTCAAATTTTCACACGTGATCAAAACTATTCAGTGATGATTCAAGATTGTCTGTCCAGATCAGATTATGTTTGAGTGGTTTAAGTTATTGCTGTTCCAAAAATCCTTCAGTTTTTCACAGGCAGTAGCTGTAGTTAACACATCAAAACTGGACATGGTCTTGTACCTCTCCCTAAACAACTGTGCACATTTCCCAAGGCAAATCTGATACATTTCCCAGTCAATGTGAGTGGAAAGCGTTAGTCAAAGCAGCGCTAAGCTCTCTCACCCCTCTGACTGCATATCTGTAACACAATGATTGCACATTGTGTGTACTGTCCCAAGGCTACAGCTCTGCACCTCGGGGTCTTTTGATTAATTTAACCAGATTAAGATATCGACCGAAAGCTACGCAAGCATGTTCTGAGCGTCCACATCTTTTTACACATGGATGGAAACGAGGTGTGCAGGGTAATGCCTACACAGCTCATTTAACTCATCCCATATGATTCACTTCTCATGGATTTTTTTCAAAACTACTACTGTGTCTAGGGATAATGTATATACATATGTTAGGGTAAATGTGCACATTTGCCAGTAAATGTACACATTTACCACAGAATAAGCAAAAAATGTAAGCGACTGAATGAAAAGGGAATCATATGGGACCTTTTAAAAAAGATACTGAAGCACATTCAACTCATAAAAGTGATTTTTTCACCTGACTGTAAATCTGTCATTCATGCTAAACGGATTTAAAAATAAAGCATCTTGAGTGTTTCGAGGCAGCAGGCATTGAAGGGTGTTGTTCCCAAAGTTCAAATTAAATTGAGCAGAGCCTGCTAGTATTGAAAAGTCAACATCCTTACAAATATTATGATCCACCACAATCTGAACCGCTCCCTTACATTTCACTTCCTTGAACTTTTGGATGTACATTGGGAGAGAAAAATAACAATATCGCACTGATATTTATGTGTTGTCAAAGCAATAGTACAATAAACAATTAATCTGTATTAACACATGCATTCATGCGACTCTCATATTGCTGAAAATAAATACCCCGAGGCAAATTAGTTTTTATATTTTATTCCAAAACCTTCAAAATAAGTTTCAAGTTCAAGAAAGTAGAATAAGCTTAGACACAATGCAAAGCATCATATACAGACGGATAAAATACATTTTATATATTGCAGACAAGCCATGGTGGGTCTTACATATGTACAGTATGTATGTAAACTTTTATGTACAATCTTTTTTACATTTACAAAAAAGCTTTGTTTCTATTTTTATCTTTGTATATATATATTTATATATATATAGATATTTTTTGTATACTCCCCACTAGCATTTGTACTACAATAATGAAAAAAGAAAACATTTACATATATGTCAATCCATTTTTCTCCTCTTTTTATATTACAAATGTATTTTCATAAAAATATATCTCTGTACAAAAAAAGTTTTTTGTTCGTTAACATATTCTCTTTCCTCAGAGACTTACTTTTTCCGGTTTGCTCTCTCTGCACTTTTGCAGTCAAGTCCACGTTTGTCCGCTTCGTTCCAAGTTACCCTTTTGGTGTACAGCAACACAGTTCCAATGCATCTTTTGCCTTTTATTGTTTTTGATTTTTTTTTTTGTTTTGTTTTGTTTTTCTAGAGTGTTTGTTGAGGCTTTCAAGGGCCGCGGTGCTCTCGCTCAGGCGCTAAGGGTTGAGTTGTTATGAGTTTGGCTCTCGTTTCAGAGGCTTGTTGGAGATATCTACTGGACTGGCATGAAATAATGTCAAGAAAGAAAAAAGGAACAAACATGGACCCTAACATAATGATTTTGTTACATGACAAAAATACAGGAATGTAAAGTCTTATATAATCTGTAATAAACACTCTATAATTTTATTTTTTTGCGATATAATACTCTAGATAGACTGGACATTCTCTTTTCATTCCAAGGATAACACATTGGCAAAAATTGACATCTGAAAAAATTCTACTGCAAACAAACAAGAGGAGCAGTTGTGGGATACAGATAGGGCATACAGTGTTGTACAGATAAACTGCGATGCACTCAATGAAATGAAATACATTCAATAATTGTTCAACAACCATTCCAGTGGTTTGATCGCAAATCACTCAGTCTATTCTTATCCCCGATCGTGGAATAAAATTCACTTGAGCTCCAAAGATTTTCAAAACGCAGCCCCCCCCCTCATGCTTGAGACCACTGGACATACTGAAATGGGCTGAGTAGTGATGGCAAATTGCACGGAATGGACCTGAAGAATAGATCTCAAACACAGCGGTTAAGTGTGGCTCTGTCATAGCTGTCAATATGCAGTGACAATGGAAGATGGGAGATTACAGCTGAGACCTGATGGAGAATGTGGCGTACGGCGTGACTGATGGACGGCTTCATTTTTCAGTAAGTGGCCGGTGTGGCATTCATCGTGTACGGCCTCTGCTGAGAGGTGGGAGCTCTCGCTGCAGGGGTCCAGGAGTAAAATGGGGAAGGCTTTGGGCCCGGTCCCCGACTGTCAGAAACTTCACTAAACTCTTTGGGGACTCAAAGACCATAGCTACGGTCTGTTTCATTATGGAGGAGATGGTGAGCAGGAGGGAACTCAGAGCTGTGTCTGGCTGATAACGAAAATGAACCTGGAATGAACAGAGTTTCTGTCTTAAAATATGCAAAGAGAAGCCGGGAAGTAGCCAGCTGCTATCAGAAAGACTCTCTGTTCCGACTCTTACAGGCTGACTCAGTCCAGAATTCACTGATCTACATTTTCATTTTACTGTATTTCACTTTCTTTGAGAACTTTCTGGACCAACCCAGATGGGTTAAAAGGATTTTTTTTCTATAGATGGAGCGCCTATTAAGTGAAACTCCCATCTTTGCAAAATTACCAGCATGAATTTTAGAGAATGTCTCGTTCCCTATTAAAAACTTGTCTAACTAGTGAAACTAGAGGAAGCAAAGTTGGGAGCGGATCTAATAGTGAAGCTTAATTGTCTAATTACATTTAATTCTAATTTGATCCAGGTGAATTCGGATCATTCTCTTTGGTTGAAAGGTACCTTTTGCAAACTTGCAAAGGCGTGCACAACACAAATGCTCAGCCAAACATGTAGCTGAGCACATTAATTCCAAGACATTAATCCTCGCACAACAAAATACAGAACTAATGAGCACACCGCTTGTTTAGGGAGAGAAAAAGAGCTGGGGGGAAAAAAACTATGGATGGTTACTTTGAGATGATCCTAACAAGCTCTCTGTTTGCCTGTAGGATCAAAATGACAATGCAAAGAGCTCCCACATTCTTCTATAGGTTTCTTCTGTGTGTGTGTGTGTCTGTGTGTGTGGATTTGCAGGTAGAAAGGGGCACAAAGACTGGACTCAAAACCAGAAAAATGAACATTAGTTTGAAATTCATCGATTCTGAATGTTGAAAAGCTCTTGTGAGCTCCAAGGAGCCCCTAAAGAAGTCCCCCAATAATTAATAAATAAATAAATGAATTATCAAGATGTCTGATGATGTTTTGGAATCCCTGAAAACAAAAATGGAGAGCCACTTGTGCTGGTTCCTCATATCAATATCAGGGGGTTGTACCAAGGCACTACAATCAACTCAAAGTGCTTGTTGGGAGTCTGGAGGAGGTAATAACCGTGGAACAGGTACGAGTCTGACCCTTTAAATCTACTTCTGAGTTCTAAACCACTGAGCCCTTGTTGGTAAGAATGATCACAGTTCTGCGGGCTTATGCTCCAGTATCAAGTTTAAATATAATCTATTCAAAGATAATCAGCGCCTTCTTGGTAGTGGCTAATCAAATTTGTTTGTAAAATACTCAACGCGGCTTCATAAAGTTATGGACAATCACGTGTTGAATGTTGCCATAGTAGGGATGGATAGAGAGCAGAAATGTGCCAGAGAGAAACTAACTGGAATTTGATGGCGCTATCCACTGTGCTAAAATATTTGGGGTAATTCAAAAATAAAATTATAGGAAATGTATAATACAACAGCCGCATACGATTATGTGAGTTGAATACCAATGGCTCCGAGATAATGTGAGTGCAACTGCTCCTCTCCCCATGAAATCTCTGGGGTAATTCAATCGTTGCCTTTTTCCATCAATTCACGGCCGGAGCAGGCAAGGGGCGATATTCTATCCGCGCCGTCGAGATAAGCTAGAGCTTTAAAAGTAATAAAATTGTAAAAGCAATTACCAAGCCCCGGCGAAACTGATTGAAGGAACAATACAGTGATTGGTTTCAAAGGCCTGGATTTCTGAGGGAAATTATGTAGGTGATTTTAAAGTCTTCATTCAAAAACAGATGTTGGCATGGAGGTTGATTTTGACTGTGAAAGCTGCTTTGCTGTGTTTCTGTCTAAAATGTATAATCTAATGTACCACAACATATCCGTTTAAGTCTCATTTTCTCCTCGTTTCTAGCAATGTTATACCCGAAAAGGAAGAGAGAGACGGATGTCAAACAATGCATGTGATGGATGCATCAGATCAAGCATAGCCTAATTGAGAAGCTGTCCTCTCTGTGATAATGGTAAGATGAATTCATAATTCGATATGGGTTTGACATTGAAGCAAGGCAAAAAATGACAGCAAATTGCATGTAATGGCTCAATTTACTGCAGTGAAACTCAAGCACCATTCACCCCACTCAGCATCCACAGGATACACAGCACATGTATGGGGCAATTCAGTGGGGATAGCTGGGAGCAGGGGGCATTAAAAACCAGCAACTGCAGGTTCCTTGCATGGGAAACTTCCACGCCACTCCTCATATACACACGGACGCACATTATAAGGGTCACAACAGCGTTAATGTTTTAAATCCTTTGCACGTCTCACGATTCTGTTACCCACGCTGCAGACGTGTAATTCACCAGCTGAAGTACAGGCTGAAACTCCTGCCGTTATCATTGTATCAGAGCAAGTCAATTCCCTCCTGTGTCACTGAATGTGAACCCAGTGTTTTCTGTATACCACCTCCCCAGCTGCCACTCTTTCCCAAAATGTTATCCACATCCATTCAGAGAGTAAAATTTTGGGGGAGTGTAGCATTAGAAGCGTAAACACCGTTTTCCTATCATCGGCTTAATCATTTCCAACTGAAGCGCATGGGAGTAATTGCTACGCCAGCGACTCCCCTGCTGTCACGGCTCTGAGGGAGCCTTCTGCAACATTTTTGTGACGAGCCGAGGCAAAACAAAGCAACGCTACTCTATTCGAAGGGATGGAGCTGTCAGAAGTTAACTCGGAGGAGAAGAAGAAGACGCGGTGTGACGTAAATGTAAATCCAGCGGGAACAACTCTGTGCCTTAGTTGCATCTGTACTTTGCATTCAAGAGCCTTCGCTTGAAGATTTCGGGTTGGGGCCATCTTTGTTTTCCCTAGGCCGAGTTTAGGGAGCACATACCGCATCTTGGTCTCAGAGTAAATACATACCACCCCCAAGCTATAGGACCGTGTGAAGGTGGGCCCAGGCTTAGAAAGAAAGAAACAAAGTCAGAGGCTAAGAATTTGACATCCGACTTGACGTCTTCCCTAAGAGAATGCGTCACTTGCTGCTCTGTAACTTGGTGCGCCGGCTTCGATCCGATGTTTGAAATGGACAAAAACACAAAGAAAAAGAAAGTAAGACGTGGTCCCAAGGCTTTTGTGTATCCATGGAAACATATCACAGTTGTAGTCTCTCTACCTTGATCCGGCCCGTGTCTTTTTTCTCCTCAAACATCTCAGAGCAACAGAGGCATGAAGGTAGTCGCCGACGCTTGTGTCATTTGCACAGAACGGAGCGAATCCGAGAGTCCGGTCTCTTCCTCAGCATGTCCGTTTAAGCGCATCACTTGGAGAGGCGGCTAGGATTCGTCTAGCCGCGCTTTCTTTTTCAGTGTGAGTCTTGAGTCTCTCCCAGACACAAAAATGTCAAGTGACTGCACATGAATCACTGCAACGAAGGAGAAAGAGGGCTGAACTTGGAACGGCGTTAGAGACTGGCGTTACCTTCGGTGTTGGGTTTTCCTCAGTGGTTTTCTACGCTGTCACTACTTGTTCTGGGTAGACATGGATTTGATTTATCGGTGTCCAGAGCATCCTTGTGGCCGTAATACTTCTATGCCATATCTTTAGCATTTCTAAAAATGCTTCCTGCAGTGGAAGATGAAATGTCAGCATACTCTAAACTGTGTCTGGTTGAATCTTTGGGGGCTTAGTGATAACAGAAAGAGATAGACAGGAGATGCTTTGGGGCAGATTGCTGATACAGCCACAACAAATGTGTGCACGAAACACACACACACGCGCACGCACACACACACGCTACACAGATTCTCTCTACAGCCTCACTAAGTGCTTCTTTCAGCAGCCCTAGCTACCTTTTAACCCCTGCTCTGGACACAGCTGCCTTAGCAAGCAGAATTTCATCCCTGCTTTAAAAAAAGGACAGAGTCAAGCTCAAAAAGTAATAATGATAGAATCCTTGTCTCCAAAGTGGCCTTCAAAACTCACTGAACTTTTAATTCATCCTCAGCCGGAGACTTGTGGCCTCCGATGGAACTTTTCAACAGCCTCAAGAGCAGACGGTCAGGGGAAAACTGGGTGCCCAATTACTCATCTGGTATCCAAAGAAAGCAAGCAGTGTATAAAAAAAAAAACAAGCCAATGGAAAACAGAGAGAAGAAAGAATCCAAACAGTCCAGACTGTTTCTCTCTGACTCACACAGGTTCACAACAGGGCTGTCTGCCATACAGTTCACTTGCACAGAGATCTCTGTTAGCTACAGGCCAATTTCTTTGCTTAAAGTTGACCGTAAAATTCCCTTTGGGTTTAGGCGGAGGACAGTGAGAATAGTCATCACAGCGTTGCTCGCAGTATTGCTCCCGCCAGCTGCAGTTTCAGGTGGAAGCTATTCCTCAAAATATGGGAAATGATAAAGAAACCATGTAAAGTTGCAAAAAAAAGCTGTTGTCGTCATTGTTGGCATTTGTCGTTATCGCGTTGTCTTGACATGGTTTCTTTTTGTTTGTCTTCTCTCCTGCGGGAAAGAGCCTTTGCCACTGGAGGAGATGTCTCTTGAATGTATTTCAGCGGGTAAAATAATCTTCCTCTTTCCCTCTGCCCAGGGAACTATGGATGTCCTCTGTTGGCAGGCAGGCAAAGATCGGGCGGCCTTCTCTTCCCCTAGCTGAATCGAAGATGAATGCGGGGATGTCAGGGGTGGAGGGTGTGGGTGAGGAGAAAAGACAAGACATTGTGGGAGAAGGGCAAGGAAAAGAGGAGTAATTGAAAGAAAATATGTGAAGAAGGGTAGGTAAAGGCAAAGATGGCCAAAATAAAAAAGAAAGGTGAGCAGAAATAGAAAGAATGTGTGGTGATAACAAGAGGGAAAACACAAAGCACAAACAGAAGAAATCCTGTATGAGCATTATCGGAGCATAGCCATTTTCAACAGTGCTTCACTAGCATTTCAAAACTACAAAATATAATATCTTGGACTTTTCCAACAGAGCATAAACAGACCAAATGAGATGCATTAATATGAGAGAGACAGATCAAAGGAAATGCAGCTAAAGAAATCCAATCACAAATGACTTTTGGCAGAGGTGGAGTTTTCTACCCTTTAGAAAATCCTTGAGGGACGGTGTAAAATGTTTAGCTAGAAATTGGATTCTGAGAATCTGTGTCTTGTTGCTTCAGCAGTTCTGGTGCTTTGGCTGAATGTGTGTCTGTCTATCTCGGGGGTAACGGCAAGGTGATGAAGACAGTAATACACTTTTCAAGGCTGCTTTTTAGCAAATTGTGCACAGCTAAAAGGAGCCTCTCAATTATCTCAACTACTTTCAGAGAAGTGTGAAACAAAGGACACCTGAAGCCGTAACGGTCCATGCTGACTGTTGGTGGTGTTTGATTCTCACCTCCGGAGGAAGCAGTCGCTATACCGCTGTACACACTGTGCTGACCGTGAACTCTGTCTCATTGGCCATGATGTCGGTGGGTTGGATGTTGCGGTCATACATGGGGTTCTCGAACGTAGCCCGTCCGTTGGTGTTCTCATGGCCCACGTAGCCATTGAAGGGGACTTTGGGTCTTCTTCTGAAATTAATACAAGTCCACCCATAATAAATAATTAAACATAATACTTCAACTTCACATAAGTGATTTGTTTATATTAAGGTTAATATATGCCAAGCAGTTTGAAGAAATCCATACAAGGTTCATGTATTATATACAATAAAAGCTAATTATTTACAGTGAAATCAAGCAAAATTGAAAGTAAGACTTTTGCAGAGGTGAATTAAGCTGTAAGCCCTAGACTGAAAAATGCTCTCAATGGAATCAAAGAGATTTCTTGCAACACCAGATTCTAAGTAATCCAAGTCTGTCATAATGTTGCTTGTAGATGATGCAGTAGTGTGTAATATAGCGATGGTGGGGCTTTACCGGTGTTTGTAGAGGTACAGTGCGAAGCCTGCAATGATCATGGCTATAAAAGGCACTAGGATGGCTGCTGCCACTGAACTGCTGTAGCCTGGGTTGTCTCTGCCGGGGTCTAAACTCTCTGTAGGAAAAAAAAAGAGAGATTTAATTCAACATTCATTCAGTACTTTATGACTTCATTGGCAGGCAAAGGGGGGAATGAAATAATGGCACAATCAAAAAGGAGGAAAATTATCCTATCCACCATCCGCCAAGAATTCATGACAAGTTTTAGCCAATTGAGCAAAAGAATAAAAAAAAAGAAAGAGAGAAAGAAAAGGAATTAATGTGGCAGAAGAGGAGGGGAGTCAGGAGTGCTCCATTTATGCATAATAGACTGAGCAGACAAGTGATGTTATGTTATTTATTTTTATGCTTTATTTTAATTTTTTTTCCCCCTGGGAACTTCAAATTCCATTATCCTAACAATGACTTTTAATTATTGACATCAAAGGCCGTCAGCTATTAAGTCATTTCGGATTCACTTTCCAATTTATGGAGGTCTGTGTCTGCACCGGCAACAACGGGAGAGTGACGGCCCACCTGTTCGCCACAGAATGCCAAGAAAGCTCCAATAAAGGCCGAGCGACAAACAAGAAGGAATTCAATTAGTGGGCCAATCAACCCCCTGCCGGATGAGCGCGAGCACGCAGCACATGCATAGGCGCACATCCACGCACGCACACACACACACACACACACACATACACACACACACCACCACCAAAAATGTCCACAAATTGAGTAGGATTATTTCCAAGACTTCCAAACACCCATACACACGTGGATGTCCTGGCACCAACCCCAGTCCTCTGTATTAATAAAGAACTGTTTGCTCAATCTGTGTGCTGGGGCAGGGTGATGGGGAGGGGGGGGTTGTGCACCTGCCGCTGAGCCAGCCTCCTCATTACAGCAGAGTTTCATATGCACTAACTTTCTATGCACACACACACACTCGCACTACGATCACACCGCAGACCTTCATGCTCAGTTCTGAATTTGCTGCTCAACTCTGCGCAGAGTAACAATAACAAAAGATATCACATCTGTTTTTGCACCTAGGCTTCTCCTGCTCTCTATGCGGGCTAGTCTTCCGGCTGACATTGAAGGGGCTCCAATACGCTAAATTATTGGGTAAGTTGTCGACGGCGTGGGCAAGAGAGAGAAAAATGGCAAAGCCCTTCATTATCTGCTCTACTTGCTGTTGCTTCTACCTCTGTGAAGAGAAGCATACAGGTCCAGGACAGAAGTCTCAGGTGAATGACACAAGATTTACTTATTGTCATGCCAACACTGACAAAGTCTGATCTGAGCGTTTAAATACGAGCCTAATGTAAGCCGCGTGCCTTGGAATCCAATTCTGTAGCACATATCCATGTGGCCCATATTGGAATTTTAAAAATGTGACTCCACGCAGCTTTTTGCTGGTTTACACAGATTATAAAACATCAGATCTGTGTCCCGTGAGGAAAAAAAAAAAAAAAATCAAACTCGGACACTTCTGACATTTCGTTCCCACTGCAGCTGCGAACGTAGCCGCAGACACATCTCACATAAACATAACTCTGTCTTTTCCCTCTCCCTCCACCTAAAACACCCCCGTCTGCACACACTAAGCCACAGGGACTTATCAGGCTAAGGCTGTCAAAGCTAAAAGAAAAATGACATTTTTTAATTAACCACCACTGATGGCCAGTGGAGAGTTTAGTGCTGGGAGAGCACACGGGTACACATTTAATTTAATGTATATCAGATTACTCTGCAATCTCATGCGTTTACTCGGGGATGAGATTAAGTCCAACTTTTGTGGGTTTCATAGACCAACTTGAAATTGAAGACATGACACACGATGCAAGACATGATGTTTTAAATCCAATGCTTTTATGTGATTTCATCCTGTCTGATAGCACAATTGTTTTTTTTTCCACTTTTTTGACTTTTCATTTCTTTCTGGCTTCATCTTTCATTCTCTCTCCCATATGTGCCCTCTCTCTTTTTCTTGCTCTCTCTCCAAATAGCTTCCTCAGTTCAGACAGATGAGTGGGGAGTATTTTCAGTTGCGGGGGCAGAACTATCAAACCATTTAAGAAATAAAAAGACACACACACACACACACACACACAGGGAATGACTGTAAGACTGCGGCAGCCATCCAGAGCCGTGGAGTCGGGATGTAAGGATTTGTTGGCTGCAGACTGCAAACTGTAACAAACTCGCAGCCAGGAGGATCACTTGGATGGGATTTCTAGGTCACATGCTTCAAGAAGAATATACGGATGGCTTTGTGGAGGAAATGCTCTACACCTGTAGGAGCATGGCAGAAAAAGATGCCGAAGTACCAAAGGATGACATGGGAGAAAGGATGGATGATATTTACTGTATCAGACAATGAGATGCGGGGTTACTGGATATGGCGACGTCTCCACAGGCATCGACACACTACCCACAAACCCCCCAAGAAAAGCTTTTGTGCAGTTATGTGTTGAGTGCATGCGTGTCACTCTCTGTCTATCATGTGTGCGAGCTTTGTCCGTTGGTGTATTGTCGTCTAAATTGCTTTTCCTGAATTCTCAGCCATATTTTCCAGGAGTGTTTCGCAATTGTAACAAAGAAATCGCAAATCCTACACGGAAAAAATTGCATGCTGTGCAAGCAGATGTGGCTAAGCTTTACGGATGCAACACAAATCTTTTTTCTTTGACATCTGGGATAGAAATCCAGGCGGGAAAAAACACACAGACATACGTTCACCCCCAGGAGACCGGTCACGGTGGATTCTATAACCAATTGGACAGCTCACTCACCCAGTCTCTGGAGACCAAACTGGCCGAAGCCTTTTCCTCGGACGAATCCCTGGTACACAAAGGAGTTGGATGAAGAGATGTAGGACACCTAGAGAGAGGGGAATGGAAGGGACAGATACACTTTGTGTGTCACGTCTGGGCTTTACAAAGGGGCGTATCATCAAAGTGTCAGCAGCCAGCGTACGCTGAAAATGAAATATCATGTCACAGGGGCTGAGAGGCGCTCTTATGGCTGACATTTAATATGACACTCGACGTTTTTCTGCTCAGAAGCACAAACAAACACGCTCAACCGCACGCGCACGCGCAAACGCATTACACAAGAGGAGCTTTCGACTGTGCACAAGACACCTTTGCTCATAAACACCTCTGTGCTGTGTATCTTGTGAAACATGCACGTAAAAATACACAACCAGACGCACACACACACACACCGTGACCTGCTTTTTTAATTATATCTGGAGTGTGCTGCATTAGAGGTGCCTGAGGTGGGGGGATAATATGGGAGAGGGGAGAGGAGGGACCCTGTCGAGTCCTGATTACCAAGCAATGATTTAACTGACATTTTAATTAAAGAGAAAACTCTCTGTGGGCCCTACATCTCCCCAGTGTGACAGGGTTAGTGTGCATGTGTGCCCGTGCATATTTGTGAATTTCCCTCTCGTTCACATGTGGATACTACGCCTGACTTACAGTTCCCATGGTGTTATCTGGTGTGTTTATATGTGCGTGTATGTGCGGCACAATGTGTGAGTGTGTGGGAGTGTGCGTGTGTGTGATGCATCATGTGCACAGTCAAACAGAGAGGTGCTGGATTGAACGTGACCCTGGACTTGCACTTACGTGTCCGTCGAGGGCCCAGTTGTCTATCTTGAACTTGTTTACAAAGATCTCCACGGGGCCTCTGATCTGGTGGACCTGCAGCAGCAGTTGGGCTTCCTCCCTCTTATATGTACCTACACAAACAATGGAAAAGGGCGCACAGGGTCATTTTGAAACTGTGATATAGACATCGGCATGTATTTTTACAGTATGTTGTACTTCATACCAGTACGTGTCTCTTCATGTGTTAGAAGATACTAGACACAGTAACATCTAGAATCTAAAATAATATGTCAAAAGATACTATGGTATATCAATGCTTCTTTACCATTGCAATAATGTATAGTTCTTTCTGAATACGAGAATAGGATTGTGGAAGTTGTGTAAAAAATTGCAGCTAAAGTGTGAAGGTTCAGCAGGTGCAGAAGTGCATCCACAAAAATAGACTACAAGTACAAAACACACTCATGCATTCACATTTGATGAGGCAAATTCACATAAGTACATAAGTAGAAAATGGATGGGCGCCACACTCTCTCTAATTATGCTTTAATGGTGCCCATCCACTTTGTACTTCTACACAATATTTTTTACCACACTGTGATGGCGTTTGATACTGTGGATTTTCCTCATCAAATGCGAATGCATGAGTGTGTTTTGAGGGCCTTGACTGTGACTGCTGTGGTCTTGGTGTACCGACCGGCCAGTTTGAGCTCCACCCCGCTGTGGTCGATGAGCGTCCCGTTGACCCGGTTGCTGAAGGGCTCAAAGGCGTTGATGCTGAGCATGGCCGGCTGCTTCTTCCCCAGATACTCATAGGACCCCCGCCACAGAGAGTTCTTAGCAAACACACCGCCTGGGACTGAGAGAGGGAAGGGGATTCAAGAAAATGAACCAAAGAAATGCATGTTTTTTGTCAAACAGGACAGCGGTTGTCAAACATTTTCATATCAACAACCCGGAAATAGACACATATTAGGCCACGGACCCCCACTTGATAGATTTTGGTAGACTTTTATTGTTGATTGTCATTGTCGTTCTTCTAATTTGGATACTTTCTAGTCAATTAAATTATGGCAAATTTAAACTATTCCTCATTTTGCTGGGAAACCACTCAAGGGCAACCACTGACATATGAGAAAACAAACTATCAGAGGTTTAAGAATCTTCGCATAGTAAAATACAGTCAGAAAGAGTCGGATAATGAAAATAAGAAGGACTTACCTGGTAGTTTGGGGGGTGGCTCCTGCACTGTCCCCACTGGGCTCTTGCCACTCGGGCGGTTATCAGCTGGAGAGCATAACAAAACAGAAAATAATTCAGTGGAAATATGGTTTACAGGCTCACCCTGGAATAAAGGCATAGTAATTATATGCCTCAGGGGTAAAAAAGACATTCTCTTCCTTTGACCACAACAGCAGCAAGGGAACTGCGGGAGGAGGAAGTCATCATCAGCACTTCCTGTCTCCCTGTTATACAAATAAGCCCGGAGCGGGGTTTGCCTGCGACAGGGCCTGACTCATGTTGACAAACAGCAGCCTGGGCGTCCCTGCAGGGCTAAGGCTAAATCAGAGACAGAGTTTTAGGGAGGCACTTTAATAATGCCTTACTGCCCGTACGAGACCGCGCAAATACGCCACAGTAGTAAACATACACCCACGCAAACAAACAGAGAGATGAGGCCTTTTCACACATAACCACAAACGAGGAAAAGCATATTGATGGTAATGTATGAGTAGGTGCATCGGCTGGCATACACTTACACAGACGCGCGCACACATGAACAAACGCACACAAACGCACACACACAATGCCCGAGCCCTGTGCTTTATTAGCTGCCAGTCCTTTGAGCTGCCCTTCCGTCACTGCGCCCACAGGTGCTGTTAATATCCTGTATATCTGTGCTGAGGCCAGTTTTCTTTCCTGCCTTCACTCTTAATGGCAGGGCCTTAAAAATACCCGTCACCCTCTATATTTCAGCAGTAGCTCGGCTTGGAATCCATCACACAGATATCCCCCCTAGTACAGCCTTCTCTTTAAGCCATTAGCATTCATCTACCCTGGATAATTGTGTGTCGATGACTCTATTTTTCCTATATGTATTTAGGCCAATGCCTGGGGGTGTCTTAATGGCAGTCTATTTGTCTGGTAGACCTTGTTAACACTGCCTCACCATTTATAAGAGGTGCTTCTGCTAACCTAATCAATGGGATGCATTGGCCTAATCGGGTTTTTGCACCCTTGTTAATGTTTCATTGTGTGTTTGCGTGCGTGTACGTGTGTCTGTGCGTGTGTGTCCATGTGGTGTAATTGTGTGATGGATGGGCCGTCCCACCCTGGCGTGTGTCTGAGAATAAGCAAGTGTTAACGGAGCCATTCATCAACATTAGCCGAATCCTCCATTTCCCAACATTAGCCACCACTGACTCTCGCGGCAACGATACAAAAACCCAGTGGTTCGAATAAACAGCGCTAATGCAAATTGCACATGATAATATGAGGAAGTGTTTAGAATATGCGTGTGCCTGCCTGGAAACGTGGGTGGGCATCTGCACTCACTTGCATAGTCTTATGAGGTTTGGTGAATGTGTGTGTGTGTGTGTGGGTGTGTCGGTATTTTGGCTTTCTTTCTCTACGTTCTCTCTATGAGTCCAACTATGGCTGTACCTGCACAGAGAGGCGGCTTCCCGGTCCAGCTTCCGTCGGACCTGCAGGTCCTGTGCTCTGATCCCCCGGCCAGGTAGAAGCCAGGCTGGCACGTATAGATCAGGGTGTAGCCCAGGGACGGCAGCTCGATGGCACTCACATCAGACTGGGCTGGCAGCTCCGGCTGGCTGCAGTGGTGGGCTGGGTGGATGGATGTATAAAGAAAGCGAGAGAGTGAGAAAAAAAAAAAAAGGAACGGAGGAGAAAGAAAGATGTGGTTGAAAAGAAAAAAAAGAAAGAGCCAAGGTGGAGGTGGTGGTTCAAGGGAGAGTGTGGAGGAGAACAGCATGTAGGCGTCAGATTTGATGTTAGCACAAACCTTTGCTCAAGGTTTCAAGCCTGGCTATATGCGTCTGCAATATGTACGGACTGTGTACTGACCAATGCACTCAGGTTGGAAGCCGCTCCAGGTGAGGTTGGGCAGACAGGTGCGGGAAATGGAGCCCTGCAGCAGGTAGCCCTTTCTACAGCTGAAGAACACTGTGCTGCTGATCTGGAAGAGGACACACATAGATGTTTGTCTTTGACTTGGGGATGTGGATGGGCAAACACGCACACATGAATGCCAGCAAACAGACTTGTGGACACCCTTGCATGCAAAACTGTAGAAGTGTGATCATGAGTGTTGGGTTTGTTAGTCAAAAAAATATTCATTATATTACTTATTACTCTCTGGGTGCAGTAATTTGTTACACTACATGTTATATTGCTATTTAGTTGCACCTCCAACACTGGTGACTGCACCCTCTTTTACCTTAAAAAAAAATCAGGATAACTCAATTGCCGCGACTGTGTGCTTCTGTGTGAATGATCAGGGGAATCAAGTAGCGTTGATGTCCAATGTTCTTGTCATCTTTTTGCTCGATAATGGAAATACCTCCACCCAGTGAAGATAAACTTTGCTGTCATTTCTTATCTAGGCTAGCTCAGTGTATGTGCACATCAGCGGAGAGGACAACAACTACTGTAATTCTGATGCAAACAAATCGGGAGGATGGGGATGGGATATCGTTTTTTGATAATTCAACTTCAATCTGATATTTAGAGAGGGTGAAAATAAAAGTAACAACATATTTTTTCGATTAGTATCACTGAAATTGAAATAGTAATTTGTTACTCTACTTATTACTGGGAAAAGTAATAATATTACTGTAACGCAATACTGATTAAAGCATTACCACCCAACACAGGTGATGAATCCCTAAACCCTCACGCCAATCATAACATGTATCCTTGGATCCTCATGTTGGAGGATTTTCTTCATCCCTGTTTGTCCTTGTGAGGACAGAAGAATAAGATAACAATTGCATACACAACCTAACCTAAGGCTAATCTTCCCATGAAGTTGGTGAGAAGTGAGAAGAATAGCCTAACAAATCAGCACAGATGAAGGACCCATTAGCAGCACGATGCACGGTAACAGTGGGAAGACGGCTTTGAGCTGCTCGCTGCCTTGCTTGCTCATGACCTAAATATCAAGCTAGTCATTGATTCAACCTTGCATTCCACACTGTAGCAGAGTAATGAGACGCAAAATTTGAGGTAAATAACATTTCACCAATACCTGAATGATGATTTATCTGTTACATAAACAAAGAAAATACAAACTATATAAGTCCCAAATAACGCCAAAAACACCAGTTTGGAATTTTATGGTTTTCTTTTTTTCAGTTCTACCACGTAAGAAATTGGTGCACTGAAAGGCTATGAACAGATTTATGTTCAATACAAAAATGTATATATATACTCTGTGACCAATGTATTCTTACCTGGTAGCCTTGACTGTTGTTCTGATTTCCAAAGAGAGGAGTGCCGGGGTCTCCACAGGTAGTGTGACTGGGATCTGAAACACACACACACACAATAATTCTATGATAACTATTCTTCTCATGTGAGACATGTAACAGCAAGTCCCATTTGATATGCATGTCACTCAGGAGAAGCATACAGATATGTCACCTTAGACTCTATCTTTCACAGGCCTGGGGTGAAATACTGACTGACGGAGCGAAGGCCATAAATGAATACATGCAGACAACCCTGTACACATACACACTCACACATACACACAAACACAGACATAAATCCTACAAAGTCATTCATTAGTAAGCCAGTGTGTGATCTGAAACAGCTCTGTATCCCTGCTCAGTGCAGCTTACAACACAATGACAAGCTCTTGGGCCTTATCAGTACACACACCCTGTTAATCAATTACCAAAAGTCTGCAGCCAAGGCTGTGTTTCATTACATTATCACCCAGTGAGACAAATGCATTGTGTTGATCCATTAAAAGCTAACTGTAAATTTTGTAGGCTGCTGCACTTAAGAGTAAGTCAGTGGGTCATTTTTTCACACACTGCGGCCTACAACATGTTAGGACAATCAAAGAAGCGTCAAAATTCAAATCACCACATTATAAATGCACATTCACAGTACGTACAGTACATAGTCACCAGCTGCATTACATCCCAGTTCCTCAGGCTATGGGCCAGGCCCAAAATGGGTCACAGGCTTATCACTGGTGGGTCCCCAAATGACAAGAAAATTAATATACTTTCATGAGCCTGAGTCTCAGGGCGACACTGAATTTCTCATTTGGGTCTGAGGCAGAAAAATTTCAAGAACTCCACGAATTACATCATTTAAAAGGGGTTTCACTCAGTCTCAGTGCAAAGTAATCATCAAATATAATACTTGAGCAAGAAGCCACATGAAGCCAGTCTTTATAGTGATTTTAGAGCAGCTAAGAGGCGTTGTCAGGCACTTTGTGAAGCGGAGTCTCTGTAAAGCATTGCATCAAGAGGCTTATTGCTTTTAGAAAAGAGCAGTACAGAGAACATAAATGTACAATAAGTATTTTATTATTAATCATAATAATTAAATTTCACAAGTTAATAGCAATATGGTTCTTGAACACTAGCTAAACAAAGTGGTTGCTAAGCAATACATAAGTAGTGGAATGAGTGGTGATTTTCAGTTAGTGCATTAATGTTTAAATTAACTGTTATAGGGTCACAGGTTTGCATATATTGGGTATTTTACAATCGCTTCAAACAACCAAAGAGTATTGGGGACTGGAACTATCCATTCTATATTATCTACCATTTGTTTCTGACCATGTATTGTGATTGGATGAGAGGACTTCCATGAGTGCTTCTAACGAATGGTATCACTCTGCACAGGCAAGGATGTTAACTGCTTAGCAACAGGAAATATTTTGGCAAAGGGCCAAAATATGATTATCAAATCAAAAATGTAAAGCTTGTATATTTGCTTAATGTTTGATACTGTTGTCAAAATGTTGTATAAAAAGAAATACCATACTCAAGGTTGTGTGCTTGGTTGTAGGAACGAGGCCACAGGCCAAGTACCACAATGTAACACTCCCTCTATGTTTGTTATTGTTTCAATATATTACACTAAATACATACACAATACCTAATGCCTTAACCTGAAGAGCATCCTAGTCCCATACGGTAGCTCACCTATGCAGGAGGGCTGCGTGCCGCTCCAGGTGCCGTCGTATTGGCAGTATCTCCTGGTAGAGCCGACCAGGACTAGGGGAGGGTAGCAGGAGAAGGAGACGGAGGAGAGGTAGGTGAAGCCTCGGTCCTCCCTCCTCCCTTGGGCCGGGATCCCCGGGTCGCCGCAGAACACAGCTGCAAAGAAAAGGAAGAGAAGAATGGAGGAAAGAGAGAAACAGGGAGACGCGAGAGATATATTGAGAGCCACAAAGCGCGTTGGATTTAGATTGGATTTTGATTTGATATTTCGCAGCGGGCGGGATACACAGGGTGAGGAGCGGCTCTGAATGTCACACAAGAGTCATGCATACTTGGGTGAAACAACACATCAGGGAGAAATCAATGAGATGTAATGTAATTGCGCATTCCAGCATGGCGCCACTTACGGAAGCACTGCGGCTTCTCTCCGCTCCAGTTGCCCATGCCCTGGCAGGTTAACACGGTGGGCAGGGAGAGCTGGTAACCTTGGTTGCAGGAGTAGCTGATGCTGGAGCCCCAGGTGAAGTCTGTACCCACCACCTGTCCATTAGGGATGGCGGGCGGTGGGGCGCACACGATCGCTGCGAGGAGACGGAGAGGCATGGGCAAGTTAAGTTAGATCTTGTCTTGCTCTTTGACTCACTATATGGTTTGCCATGTATAGTAATGAAACTAGTACTGTAACATATTGCAATTTCAATTTCAGAGATATTACAGTTACCATTCATCACCCCTCTCTAAATATCACATATTGAAGCTGAATTATTCAAAAACGATATCCCATCCCGACATCAGTGCTATTTTATGACCCTGTTCATTAACATACAAGCTGAGTGATCATGATTTTGAAGGAATGAGAGGGTGCAACTGCCAATATACAAATTACTGCTCCCAGGGAGTAATAAGTAATTAATTTTTA
The DNA here is from genome assembly GCF_048128805.1 of Centroberyx gerrardi. Lineage (NCBI taxonomy): Eukaryota > Metazoa > Chordata > Actinopteri > Beryciformes > Berycidae > Centroberyx > Centroberyx gerrardi. The sequence continues at coordinate 8,770,659 of NC_136015.1, read as the reverse complement.
AACATGTAATAGTAGTAATACCTTACTTTTTTTCATTAACAAGCCCAAGACTTGTAAAGGCAGACCTGGTCACTGTTAAAATCAATCTGATCAATGTTTGGGCAAATCTGAAGAAGTATTTTAAAATGCATGAAAACTCATGGAATCGAAGCTTCAAAATAATGAAGTAAAGCGAAATGATAGTTCAGAAATTGTGTCAGGCATGTAAGAGGCCAAGTGAATAATTTTGCAACAGATATAATTCCATCCATTCTTCATCCTTCCTTCCTCCATTACTCCCTTCCTACAGTCTAAGCAATCTTTCTATATTCATCTCATTGCCATATGTTCTTTCACTGTGCCAGTATACCTTTACACTGCGGTTTGGTGCTGTTCCAGGTGCGGTCCTTGGTGCAGACGAGTGTGGAGGCTCGGTCGGCGTCCATGGTGAAGCCGGGAGAACACTGGAAGCTGGCTGTGTGGTTGTAGGTGAAATCATTCCCCACCCTCACGCCGTTGGCTGGCACCCCTGGGTCACCACAGTTGATCACTGTGGGAAGAAAGCAAAACAGTGAGAAAAAAAAGAAAGAAAGGTGGGAGTTGAACAATAAGGGGATTGGGAGACGAAGGCGGACATAGTGGGAGAGAAGAAAGTGTGTTTTTTTGTGTGAGACAGAGGAATAGAAAGAAACAAATCAAAAGGAGAGGGATGAGAGAAATCATGCATTTAAACAGCCCAATTAATTGCATCACTGTTGATACAATTTGCTACCTCATCATGTCTAAGCCATATTATTTGATGATTTAATTTGCTTAGCGTTTGATTGTATTTGGTAAAGCGGGAAATCAATATCACACACTAAGGATGAAATACAAGCAAGTAAACAAACTATTTAAAATGGCATACCGGGTGGGGCTTCAGAGTTAATGAACTGTTCTACACACCATGCCCACTTTCCCAAAGCAGTTCACCTCACAAACAAAACCTAACAATCTAGAAAGCCACATGGTTCCCTGTATCTTAACAGGCAATAAGCACTTCAGTCATGGACTACCACTGTTGGATGACACATTTACACTGTATATGCATAAAGAAAATCAGATCTTATTGACTGGGGATATTAACTGACAGACTCTTCACAATCGCCCACAGTATGACTAAATGTGCTATGGCTGATAGCGCTGTCCTTGTACTTTGATTCTCTGCAGCTTAGAGCTTTTGGGATGCAGAGAGCCTAAATTGTGAGGAGGGTATCCCGCGACAGCAGCTCCCTAAAGCCCAACATGAACCGCAATTCTTATTGCTTATTTTCTTTCTGACAATGCGGACATACTTTTACCCCTTGGGGGAAAAACTGAGAGAGTGAGTAACAAGAGCAAGAATTCCACTGTGTGACTCAGCAACAACAAAGCTCAATTCTCTGACTTAAATGTCTAAGAGGGAGAATCCAGGACACAGCAGTACAGCTACCACCAAGACGCCTAGGAAGAAAAGGCATTATTAAATGCCTCGGACTAACTTTCCAGCAAAATTCCCGGTAGGGTGAGGAAACTGGGCCTCCTGGAGGTGTAGTGTCTCCCCTTGACTGAGCGAGCACTTACATTTCCCACTGGAACGAGGAAACTGTGCCGCCTGGAGCCAAAATGTCTATCTAGGACTGTCTACCCTCTAACGATACCTACTGGGTGGAGATACTGTGCCTCTAAGACACATAATGCCTCATCTTGCATAGTGATTTTCTTAGATTACCACTGGTGAAACAGGTCACAAAACTCAGTTTGGTAGGTACCAGAGTTGTAGGGTCATGGTTTGGTATGTGTTAGGTGCAAAATAAAATGCAGTTCCTGGGGACCAATTAGCCTTCTCATATATTTGGTAGGATACATTTGGGTACTGTTCAAGGATGCTGGGGGAGAAACCTTCTGTTGACCAAAAATTTTGAAAAAAATTGTCATTGTCACTGTATTTTCTGTATTTTCACTGTTTTTTGTATTATCACTGTTTTTTGATCTGTATAGCTATAAGATACAGTATATATATTACTTTCCAATTTTACAATCTAATCTAATCTAATCTAATCTAATCTAATCTAATATGATATAGATCCAATGGAGTATATATGTTAACTCAGAAGTTTGGGGAGAGTTGAAAATTCCTCTGATTAATTTACACAAAAAACAGTTAACTGTAGATGTCAGTCAGTTTCCATTGAGCTTCATAGGAGTTTAGCTAACGTTATTTTTTCCAGCTCTAAAAAAGAATAAATCCTCTGACATATTCAGGAGATTCCAAGCTCCATTCAGCTGACTAAACCTCATACAGAACTGAGGTCACAGAATCATTATTTTCAGTAGTGCATCAGTCAGTGTTCATTATACATGACAATTTCACCAGTCACCACAATTTCACCAGTCACCACAATTTCACCAGTCACCAGTTAGCAAACATGGCTAGTAATTCAGCTTTTAGCCTGTATTTTTTCAAATCACTAGCCATCATTAAACTGAAGGGGCTGTACCTGAGGGCTTGTCATGTACGCTTCCACTCCTATGGATTACCCAGTTCTGAAAGCCATAATGGTGCTGCTTAGTTTCTTTTTTTATCTTTTCCATTCTGAGGAAACTGGGTCTTTCTGAGCCAGAATGGCTCCATGTGACCTCTATTTGCTGCAGGGTCTCTTGGTTCTCCACAGCAGCCGTGTGTCCATTGTAAGACATGATGATAAAGGGCTGTCAGTCAGGCCTATGCCCTTTGAGTGGACCGCGGCACAACTCAATTTCCTCCTACTAAGCCGGGGAACATGCTGTGATCCACATGGGTCATTCACCACATGTAATAGCAGGGAATGGGACCTCATTAACAACCTTTCACTTCAAAAAAAAAAAAGTAAAAATCTGTTCTAAGAAAATAGATTTTGCACTGAGTCTTGAAAAAGCATATTTTTTTTCTAAAAAAGCAAGTGAAAATATCTGCCTAACTTATTTCAAGAATTGTATTTATTCAAGTGACATCATCTTGAATAAAGTCACACTGTTTAAGATAAATAGAAATAGAAAGATAGATAGATAGAAAATTCTCGAAATAAGTTGTGCGGCAATGGAAAAAAGTGAAATCTCATCATCCCATTGGCAGGTTGTTTTGTGGAAAAATAAGATTTTAAAACTGAATATGAGATTAAATGTTAAGACTGAAATTTTTTGCAGCGCTGATCCCAACAAGGATCATAGAGGAGTCAAGCCCGCATCCGAGTATTACCTCTGACTCCCATACTAAGCCTGGAGAAGTACTACTGCAGAGCATTGGAAAAGGTTACTGGATATCTCACAGTATATGCGCTCTGTTGGGGTCGAAAGGATTCGCAGAACTGCAAGCCATTATCGATTACAGCAACAGCGCTGCTGTAATACACACAGAGAGGGGAGGCCAGCGCAGACAACTCAGGAATATGTATCAGCTAAGGAAAGGGAAAAGTCTCTTCAGCTGGAACGTGTTTTACATGATGTTTCACATATACATGGATGAATAGATGAGCAATCCAGATAGACTCAGGTCCTCTGAGAGAGTAATTACCTGAGCACTCAGGCATGTTGCCGGTCCAGGTCCCGTTAACGGTACAGTGTCTGGTGAGCAGGCCGGTAGAGTAGTAGCCCTCCCGGCAAGAGTATGTGATGGACCGGGAAAACGTCAGTCCGTCGTGGATCAGGATCTGGGCATTTCGTGGCGTTCCCGGATTTCCACAGGAAATCACTGAGAGAGAGAGAGGGAGGGAGAGAGAGAGAGAGAGAGAGGGGAAGGAAGGAAGCAGGAAGGAATTAGGGAATATTCACTTAGAAATTAAATGCTAAAATTCTAAGTGGTCAGAGGTGAAAGGGTAAGTGTGTGTGTGTGTGTGTGTGTGTGTGTGTGTGCCCGCGCATGTGTGTGTGTGTAGGGGGGTGACGTGACTCAGTGCAACTGCAGGCTTTCCTTCATCTGGGCATTTCTGAACAGATCAGAGATGGAAGTCTGAATTATAGATGAGAAACTCTCCTCACCCTAACTCTCTTCCTCTTACTCCTTTTTTCCATCCACTTATCTGTCTGTCTGTATGTATGTCCATCTATCTATGTAACCTACCCACCTACCTACCTAAATGACACATTTGACACATTCATTTCTGCTTTTGTTTTCTTAAAAGACTACTTCATACCTCTTACTATGATGCATAGTGTCAATGCATTTCATTAAGATTTATTCTGCAAATAAAAAGTTGGGTAAGCTGAGGTGGGTTTACCCTAGACTACATTCCTGTTTATCACCCCATCACTTGTCTAATACTCCATTACAAAGCATCTACCTCTCAAACAATTCCTCCATCATGTCCCCCTCTACTTCCTCACTCTGTCCCCTACCCCCGTCCCTCTGCCCTGCACCCAGCCACCCCCCACACCATCTTCCCCAACTCCCAACTTCGTAAGTAACTCTCTGCTTTGATGGACATATCCTTTGCTCAGCTAATCCCCTGGTGTCTGTCCGGTGGCCGGTGATGGCTCTGTTCATTACAGTCTCCAGCTTGCCCTGGGCCCTCACCGCCCCTCGGGCATCGCACCCCCCCCCCCCCCCCCCCCCCCCTCCCCTCTGTAATGACCAGATGTGGCCTGGCCCTTGAAGTCTGTGCCAACCGAGAACAGGTGGGCAACCTCAGCCAGTGGGCACACCACACACCAGAGAGGGAATGAGAGAGAGAGAGTGAAGAAAGGGAAGGAGGTGGTGGTGGTGAGGGGGGGAGGGGTTAAGGATGGAGTGAAGAGCAAAAGTGAAGTAGGAAAAAAGAGCGGGGGATGGGTGAAGAAAGTTCTGGAAGTAATACAGCGTATGCAAGGATAAGGGAAGCCACAAAAGGCCGCATGGTCATGGAGACGAAGAAAAGAGCAGGGAAATAGACGATGAGAGATGGGAGATACAATGCCACTGAGGATGGCTCAACTTGCTGCTGAGTAACTGCTGCTAATTGCTGCTACGATGGTGTCAAACTGCAATCAAGTAGGAAGCGATGAATCAAAACTTGAAAGGGAAAAATCCAAACTGTCTCCTGAACAGCAGTGAGCAGCGCTGCGTCCAGAGAAAGCTGCACTCACCAGTGTTAGATCTTTTGCCTCTCTCGTCCCTTTGGTATCCGCTGGTATAAAGTGATCACAAACCATCCGGGTTGGTAAACATGAGCGCGTTGTGTGCAATTTATTCTATTACCATATTTCTGGGTATTGAAGTCAAATAATTCAAATCAACCTCCCATTCAGTTGCACCAGACCTTCACCTCTTGACCTCTGGCTGAGCTCAACCTGAACAAATGTCCTCTGTCTGTTTTACTTTTTTCTAATCCTCTGTCTTGACTCCCTCTTCCCTGACTGCATGTATGAGCTGTTCTCTAAAGTAGCAAGAGAAGGATTGTACTCCATAGTGCTCGCATTGTTTGTAAAGTCTTTGTCCTGTCGCAGGACCACGAGACCGCAATCGATTGGTTTTCTGTTCGCACATACACACTCTGGGAATCTGCTTTTTCAGGTGTCGGCAGCAGAATGGGCGCCGGTGGTGCAGAAGGGCAAAGAACAAAAGCCTTGTGGTGTTTAATCAATGGAGAAAACATTCTCTATTATGCTGCCCACTATCTCTTGCTCAATCTCTCCTTTTTACTCCTTTACAAACACACACACACACACACACACACACACACACAGACATGCACACAGACACACACAGACATGCACACAGACTTTCATCTCTGCCATGTCCAGATGAAGCTCAGATGAAGGAAAGTCTGCAATTCTACATGCGCACAAAATCTCTCACTCTGTCTCTTTTTCTCTCTCGCACACACACACACTGTACAGAGGAATGCTTTGAAGTACAGTAGGCTCAGTTAAAAAGCCTCTCTGTGGTCTTCACCACCTGCCAGACCACTTACAGCCCCATGTATATTTCATTGTTTAGGAGAGACAGAACAAGGAGGGAAAGAACGGGGAAGAAGAGAGGAGGATAAAGGCCTCTTTTCATGGCCAAATCACAAACAAGGCTCTGATCAGCATTTTTCCCCTCTTTCTTTCTCTCTCCACCTTTTTGTTCCTCCTCTGCGCCGCCTCCCTCTCCTCCCCCTCCCTCCTTCCCTCTGTCAGCTGGACTGTGTAGCTGTGTATGAACGATGTACGATTAGCAGAGAAGAAGATGAGTAGAAAGTCAGAGAGAAGTAGTCAATTGACAGAGCAACTGATCTTATTTCTCCCTGTAGAAATTTTGCCATAGAACATATCAGTAGGCCAGGTGTGTGTGTGTGTGCATGTGTATGATTTTTTTTGCATACAAAATGTTGTCATTAAAGAAAAAGAATAAAGCAGTTGGCTATTGTATTTGTGTATGCATGCATGTGTTATTTTCTTCAAGTAGACACTTGCCAGAAAAAAACAAAGCTGTAGGCTATTGCATGCATGAGTGAAGGTGTGTGTGTGTGTGCATACTGTCAAGTGTATGTATAGAAACGCTTCCCTTACCGTGACACTCGGGCTGGATGCCCAGCCAGGTGCTGTTAGCCAGGCAGGTTCTCTCTGGCGACCCCCTCAGCATGTAGCCGGGCTCGCAGCTGAACCGGACCACGCTGCCCACTGTGAACTCTTCCCCAAGACGGATACCGTGCACCGGAACGCCCGGATCACCGCACAGCCCTGCCGACTCGCCTGGAAACACACACACGCACACACACACAAAAATGGTAAAACAAATGCGTCAAACGTAGCGAGCAAAATCCATTATATGTTTTAGGATATGAGACTATTGCTCATGTGGAGAGTAACACACATTAGAACCATACTCTCCACATGAGTGATATTTTCATATTGCAACACATTAATAACGATATGATTTGAACCCGCCTCCATCCGATAGGAAAATCATATTGCCCTCCCTCCTTAAGGAGTGATTGGTTTTCCAAATACATTATGTTTCATTATATTTATGTGTTCAGCATGCAGAAAATGTGCAAGGCGATGTGATTTTTCATCTCACTGAGTCGCACATATATTTTGTGCTTTGCTCCATAATTCCACGTAGCCCATTTAAAACAATCACAAAACATTTAGTGCTACTGTGTATTGCTCTCTGCTCCTGGTTTTACAGGGCTCTGGTCAACATCGCTTTAACAGCGCATAGCTCAGAAAGTGAGGGAAATCTGTATGAAAAGGTTGCGTTTATTGTCCGTTGAGAGAACGCCAGCAATCTCCAGGATATATGAATGTCATGAATTGTGACATTAAACTGTCAGCATGCTTTTTTATGATCAGTCGGCTTGTGTGTGTGTGTGTGTGTGTGTGTGCATGAGTTTGTGTGTTTCTGTCACGGTCTATGTTTGTGTATTTTTCTATCACATCTTCGTGGATATGAATGTATTTGTGCACATGCATTTGCCTGTGTGGACGCCCCCATGGCCCTGTGTGTGTGTGTGAGCGTACGAGGAGCCCTGAAGCGCAGCGCGGCAGGGGGAGGAGGAGGACGGGGGCCAACGTCTTTATAGTGCTTTATAACCCGGGCTGAGGCGTGGGCGTCCCTGTTCCTCAGTCTAATATGAGCAGATTAAAGCAGCTTTATGGAGGACACTGTCTTCGCCCTTGAGGCCTGTAGTGCAGACACACAGCTCCATCTTTGGTCCACCTACTGAGCTCACCGCCTACTAACAGCCACCCCCAAAGCTCTTTATTTGTTGGCCTGGCATTACGAAGGCATCCGTGCGACCGGGGGATGATTTTACATCAGAATTAATCGAGTATTAGAGGCAGGAGGGTGGGAAGAGGTTGAGAAAATGGGCTACACCAGCACATGGCTCCAAATTTTAATGATCTGATGCCCCCCGTTCCAATGTATTCATTTAAGGTGATCTTGAACATAAAGTTAGCACTGTCCTTCATAAAGCAGGGTTATTTGGAGTTTCATAGAAGGCGCCGTTCCGAACAGACAGTCGGCCGGTCAATGCGGGAACAGTTTTCCGTACCGGAGCAGTGTGGTAGCGAGCCGCTCCACTGGCCGTCCAGCTGGCACATGCGCGTTGTGTTGCCGACGACGGTGCGCTGGCCAATGCAGCTGAAGCGGATGACCGAGCCCACCGTCCGGCGGTCGCCCGAGATCTGGGCGTACGGCGGCATGCTGGGGCGGTCGCACAGCACCACTGTCCAATCAGAGCAGAGGAGGGAGAGAAAGAGACCAATGAGCAAGGCCAATGAGGAGGAAGTGATCAATGCACCAACATATGCAACATTTTCCTGCCTCATGAATTCAGAAAAACAATACAGTATAATGCCTGTCATTTTAGTGTTGGGTGGTAGTGCATTATTCAGCAATGCATTAGAGTAATATAATTACTTTTCCCAATAATGAGTGGTGTAACATATTGCTAGTTCAATTTGAGTAGTAATATTACAGTTACTAGTCCAAAAAATAAATCTTCTCTTCTATTGTCAGCCCCCCTAAATATCAGACTGAAGTTGAACTATCCAAAAACTGTATCCAGCACTTTCCCCTGATTTGTTTTTCTCAGAATTAGTTGCCGTCTTCTCACACTTAGCTAGTTTAGATTAGAAATATAAAAAACAATCTGCTCTCTTCGAATGGAAGCAAACCCCACTCCTTTGATTTTATCAAGCAACAGAATGACAAGAACATTGGATATCAACGCTATTTGGTTCCCCTGATCATTCACACAGGAGCAGTAATTGTCATCACACCGCCGAGGTAATTGTGTTATGCCAATTTACGAAGGCAAGAAAGGATGCAATCGGCAATTTTGGGGCTGTAACGGAAAAGTAACACCCCCAGCCGTGTAACAAATGACTGCTCCCAGGGAATTATGTGTACTTTTGAAACCTGTAACGAGTAATGATTTCATTCTTTGAGCTCAACAACACTGCATTCAAATCCCTATACCTGTCTAAACGTTCATTCACCATTGCTTTTTCACTGCATAATTAACACTGAAAATCATGCAGCGCCACTGACAGCCAAGCGCTGTGGTACTCACGCAGGCACTTGGGCAGGGATCGGTCCCAGGTACCGTCCCCCTGACAAGAAATGGAGCTGGTTCCCAGCAGGTAGTAGCCTGGGTTACAGCGGTACGACACGGTGGTCTGGAAGCTGTAGCGATGCGGCCCGCTGGGCAGTACCTGCCGGATGCTGTTCTCGACATGGCCCGGCTCTGTACAGTTCACAACTGGAGGGGGTGGTGGTGGGAGAGAGAATGAGAGAGAGATAGAGAGTTACATATCCATATTTTTGGAGGTGCAACCATACTGCTCACATTCCCCCACAACTCTGCAATTTTATGTCTGGTTATGCGCACATATGTACTGCTGTATATGACTCATTCCAAAACACACTCCCTCACAGCGACTAAGCCCATTCATGTTTCCGCACTCGTTTCCTCTCTCCGTCCAGCCCTTTCCTCATCTGCCGCTGCCACCCGCCCACCATCCATCCATTCACCCCAATCCAAATGAAGTGGGAGGCAGACTCTGGAAACAAACATTTGCTTCATAAGGAAGCCAGTCTCCTGCTGGCCTCCACGGTGCAGAGATAGTGATGGATGGAGAGCTCACAGGAGAAGAGGCACCGTGTCAGTTTAGCACCAGATGGAGAGAGCTGGGGAAGGCGAGGATGAGGGATGAGTGAAGAGAGAGGGACAGAGAGGGGGGTGAGGTTGACAGCGAGAGAGGAAGAGGCCCTGATGGTGCAATATATATTAAAATTCATGACATAATGTTATCGGTGAGCCTTTCAGCAAAGTGTCCCAGGCTATGGGATTCTACCAACACTACTTTTCTTGAGCATCTCAACTCCAACGTACATCAAAACCTGACTACATTACTTCAGCATAGCAGGTCTACAGTGAGCAACAACTCCTCCAAAATTCCTGTGTAGTCTATACTGGGAAACACAACTAAATGTGTACAGTGATGCCAAAACACTAATGGGTTGCAGAACAGTGTCTAGGAGTGCCCACGCAGCCATTATGCCCCTGTTTGCCTTGCCAGTCTCGCCCCCATGTGCGCGCCTTCTCCACAGCCAAAATGAACCCATTGTATGCTAATGTGTCTAAAAGCTTTCTCATTTTCATGCTCCCAAGCTGGCCAGCACAGCTAAATCACCCCCCAAATACCTATTATAATGTATTCCTTCCAGTAGAGCGCTGACCCGTGGTGCCATCATTTACAACTTGCCGCATAATAACACTACAAAGCGTATTTGAAGCGGCGGAGCTGCTTCAGCACGAGATTTTCCAAGCCCAGAATTGAGCTTTGAATAAATGTAGCGGGGCGACGTAGGCTCAAAAGCGAACCAACAGTCAACTCCAACAGCTGACCTCCTGGCAAATTTTTCGAGTGGCCTAGTGAGCAGAGAGAGGAAGGGGAAAGGATGAAAGGGGGAAAGAAGAATAAAGAGAGAGGAGAAGAAGGGCCGAGGTAATTCATCTCTGTTCCCCTCAGGAGCGGGGACCCCAGCCACCCTCTCCTCTTGGCTTCCTGCCAAACATCGCCCATGTAGGTGGTGTGTCAAAGTGTGCTTTTTTTCCTGTTCCGTTTCGCCTGCGTTCACTGAAAGACAAATAAACACACACTCGCACACTCACACACACACACAACGATTCTTTCCAAAGAAGGCGGTGTTGCGGCGGCGTTGCTGTGACACAAATTGGTGGTGATTAGAGAGGGATAGGAGACTGGCTGGGCCGCCGGTGCTCTCCTGCTCCCTGCATTATTGATGGAGTAGTGCAGACTCCTGTAGTTAAGATCTGGACCCTGGATATCATTAGCTTTGTCTGACCGACTCCTGCCCCGCCCTTCCCTCTGCGTGCCACTCTCCCACCCCTCCTTTTCATCCCTTCATCTATCTATCCGCTACCCTCTGTCCGTTTTGAAGCCGAGGAAAGGCTCTAAATGAAGAGCCGGCGGTCAGTAAAGTGCAACGCGGTGATGCAAAAGACGAGAAGCGAGGTGGGGAGGAGTGCGCGGAGAGGGAAAGTTGGAGGGGAGACATGATGATGACTAAGGCTGAGGTGAGATGGATGAAGCGGATGTTGCCGCAGCACTTCGTTTTACACTGAGAGGGTAAATGCAGGTTTGTGAAAGGCAGACAGGAGAGCACGCACCGCCGAATATGACTTGAATGCCGTAATTAAGGTGATAAATCTGATTGACAAAAAGACCCCTAAGCTGCTTATGTCTCCGCATCAACAGTGAGGATAATGTGCTATCAAAACAGACACCCACACCCACCCACACACACACACACACACACACAGGCACACACACACTCTAAGACACTCAGACAAAATGCATCTCAGAGTCAGTGTCTGCATGGAAACAAGGCCAATGCTAATATGATGTCACTACTGGAGCGGAGAGATTTAAGGCATGTGTCTGGGAGAAAATCTCGCCTGCTTATGCATGCAGCAGCCGAATGCACTTCTCTCTCTTTTTTTATCAACTGGAGAAGGATATCTCGGAGACTTTTAACCTCCTCATCCCTTCATAAATGTCTAAAAAAAAAAAAAGGCCAAATCCTTCCTTTCTCTCCTCATTTAAAACAAACTCATAAGTCAATCCGTCATTGGTTCTGTCACTGCCTTGTCACAGAGGGCCCCGACCTCGCCAGCAGCCCTTTTCTGTGCCTGTCACAAAGCCCTCAGTTAGCGGGGACTTAGAGACAGACATGGGTGCCCAGATCCGTCGCCTGTCTGGGAAAATACGAACGCTGCCAAATTAAAAGTCCTCGCCTCCCTCTTTCAAAGCGGAGCGGGCTAATTCTCATTCCGAGATAAAACCAGGATACGGGTCTCAAAAGGCCGCTGTCTCTCACACAGGCTCAAGGACCCGGCGATTGCTTTTGGCTCCCTCTCCTTGGTTATTTAACCGAGTTTGTTTCCCTGACAGACAGGTGAGCCTTGGGGTGTAATCGAGGTAGCTATAGCTAGGAGGAAATAGCGGCACATGTAAATATTATCCGGAACCTTCACGGACCCTGCGGTTGAGACCGTGGTAATTAAATCATCCAGGCTTCTCTTTGCTTTTTCATTTCAATTTCCCCTAATATGCGCCATTTAAACTCTTTCTCCCTCTGGATGTCTCTGCGCTTCATCTCCGCTCACTCTGTGATTGGGGTCGTCTGTGGTCGTTAAGGATGTGACCTTGCACAATACAATAGGCGGCGTAATACCTACACACACAAATGGAAGAGAATACAAAAGTACATGGAAACGAGCACACCTTTTCACAATGTCCTCACTCTGTGCATAAGGTATGTACTACGCTAGAACAATCTGTGGCTTGTTTATCGCTCTGATGATTCACACAATATGATACACGTGATTAACGATGCAACAGTTGCTGTCCTTCGCCCATGCACAGCTCAGATCTAGATGAGATCACAACACGTTCCCCATAAATGTATACACATAGATGGATATACGGACAGACATGGAATCACATGTGCACCCCAACCGATATGCATGTGCATCCACCCACACACACACGCACACACACTTACTTTTACACTTGGGGAGGGCGTTGCTCCACTGGCCGTTGGACTGGCAGGTAGATTTGACAGCCCCCTGTAGAACGTATCCGGTATTGCAGACAAAGCGCACGGCATCATTCAGGTTGAACTGGGTTCCCTGGGTCACACCAAAGGTAGGGTTGCCCGGGTGACCACATGTGATGGCTATGGATGTCAGAAAAAAAGATAACAGTTACTTAAATGTGCAGAGAGGGTAAATGATTTCTAAAGATCTAATATTAAACCCATGAAAAACAAGACCTGGGGCTATAGAATCAAAATCTAACCCCTGCTAAGTTGACCAGTTTACAAGCCCATAACTGTAAAATCCATGCCCAAAGCTTTGGCATTAATTAGCTAGCTGTGCTCTGCGGGTACTTACGGACACAGACGGGGGTGCGTCCTGACCAGCGGTGATCCTGTTCACAGATTCGCACCGACACGCCGATGAGACGAAATCCTGGGTTACATTGGTACACCACGCTGCCTCGGTAGTTATAGTTCTCCCCAATGATCTGACCATTCACTATGGGCTCAGGTGTGCCGCAATGGCCGGCTATGGACGAGTGAGGGAGAGAGAGACAAGCTCAGACTTTTGGATAGAAGTAGATTTTTGAACAGTTTTGAACCCATTTCCAGTACTTTATTGTGTTCTTTTTAGATACGGGGATCTCACCTAGACACTGGACCTGTGTTCCACTCCAAAGCCCGTTGGACATACACTCTCGGACCCGCGAGCCCACCAAAGTATATCCTGTGTTGCAGGAGAAAATGGCTGTGGCTCCATACACAGTCAGTGTTCCAATCTTGTTGCCATTTGGTGGAGTCCCAAGGTCCCCACAGGAGATGACTGAGATGGTAAACAATATTGCATTATAACCTCAAATTGACAAAAATCTGATCAACAATAAAACACCTAATTTGTTTTGTTTGGATAATCACTTTGTTTGGTTGTCATTCACTTTATTTTGGTTGAAATGTTTGCACCTGTTTTGTAAGGTAATTTTCCTTCCTAATATCACAATTTGACTGAATGTAAATAAGACTTATTTGAGTGGATTAACATTTTTTATGCCTGACAAATTACTTTTACTGGCAGTGTTTTTCCGGTGCATTAGTGCAAATGAGGCTGTTAACAGGAGGAAAACTGCACCATGGGATGTGTAGTTCACACTCACTGTCGCAGGCTGGGCGAGGATCCGGGTAGTTCCAGCTGCTGTTGGCCTGGCAGCGGATGACCCTTTGACCCCTGTAGTAATATCCCGGGTCGCATATCAGCATCATAATAGCGTCATATTGGTTTTGAGTTCCATAGATCAGCCTCCATCTCCCATGATCCACGGCAGAGTGGCCGATGTCAGGGCAGGTCACAGCTGCAAAGTCAGAGGTTAAACCAACAGCATTAGATCAAATATCTAGATGAGTTTGGTGCTCTTATTATCATGCGTTTAGATATACTTTATGCATTTCACCATTTCAACTGTTTAATTCTGATACACATGTTGCAATAATATTGGAAAGCTTGATTCCTGAATAAGTTCCTGAAGTAATACTGTATGTGACACCAACTTCGCAGTGAGTTGAACAGTAATCTGGTTTAGCTGCTTGTGGCCACACATCCCCAACTATGCTGCAGGGGATTTATCACTGCAAGTATGAAAACTGAGTTTTAATCTGAAATGATCCTACAGGAATACTCTGAACTGAAAGTACCACAGCTTTTAAAACTTCTGAAATGCCAAAATCTAAGTATGTAAACATAGATCTGTGCCCATGAATTCTTTAGTATTTATTAACTGCAAAGTATAGTCCACATGGAGATGTATAATGTTTTTTCTCTGTTGAAAATGAATAGCTGAACAAACTGGCAGTAACAGAAATACTCACGTATGCATCTGGGCGGGGCCTCAATGGGGCTCCACCTCCCAGATTCCTGACAGACCACCGAGGTGGTGAGGGGTCCGGCCAGCCGGAAGCCGGGGTTACACTGGTACATTGCCCTGGCTCCCAAAGTGAAATCCTGCCCCACAATACTGCCGTTGACTGGAGGCACCGGCATCCCACAGGACATGACTGGTGCGGGAAAGAGGGATATCGCAAGAAGATAAGACAGAGCGGGTAAAGGCGGTGCATTTGTTTTTTTTGTTTTTTTTTCTTTTCATCCACATGAGATTGAGCACATCTGGATTAAGGCAGGTGTGGAAAGGCTCGTTTCGCCCCTAGGCAAACCAGCACAGAAAGCACAGGCAGCAAAGTGTTTTACAATAACCATCTTTGTATGCACAGCGCCGAGCTCACAATAGGCTCCCTGTACAAATGCACTCCCAGAGCCGGCATCATTGTGCAGTAAACATTAGCTAGGGCCCCCCATCTGCACAATGGTAAACACTCCAGTCTGGAGAGAGCGCGTGCAATTCATAGTGGAGATTACACCTGCTGTAGACTTGACCAGGCACTGAATGGCTGCCCCGCTGCTCTGTTTCCACCTGAGCTGATGTTGTTAATACAGCCGGCTGGAAACTAGGCTATGGCTGTGTAGCTTTTAGATTTCATGGTAAAAATCTAAACACAAGCAGAGGGAGAAGCTGAAAAAAAAAAGTCATTGAAAAATAGAAAATTGAAAATCAATGAACACAATTTTAACTGCACAATGGCATCACCGTCTCGCATAATCTAAAATAACGATTTTTGTAAGCTTTTTTAAATTAAAGTCAGTTCACCTTTTTCTCAATGCTATCTATTCTTAGATCATAATACTTTAAAACTTTTAGAATGTCATTCAGTTGACAGTGGATAACTGCAATTTTTATTCATGTGGAATTATGCAATTACCATAGATCTTTTCAAACAAAAATGAGCATTGGGAGAAGCGCATGAATGTGAAAATAGCACACAATATTGACACATCAAACAATTCAGCTCAGGTCACTGAAATATCATTAATGTAATGTAGCGGTATCTCCAAAGCAATTCCTGAGGAACAGTGAAGTGAGCTTCCTTGGAGCACGCCCAAGGCTCAGAGGCTATTGCTGATGGCACACTGTCAGTTGAAATCACCCTTTGATCCACAGCAAAAGGATTCAGATATATTTTTGCAATCAACTCAAACAAGAATGACTGCCGTTAGAAAATACACTCACTGCAAAAAATATACATCTTAACGAGTCAATTAGTCTGGCACTGAGTCTCAAAATCTTATTTTCCTTATCACAATTTCACAACTACAATTGTTTCCAATGACGTGTCCCACTTTCGGGAATTCGAGAAAAAATGTCACTTGATTCAAGAAGATTATTGAAACAAGGTGACTTGTAATGCAAAAAGTTGATATGATTTCACCCCAAATAATTTCACCTGGCAGATTTGTTTCACTTGTTTTCACTTTTGATGCAAATGCACCGAAAGCAGCTGTAAAATATTCAAATTCTGACAGGCCTTTCTAGTGAGTGGGTGGGAGTGGGATCCTTCTCCAAGCACCTGGGTCATGTTTCTGTGGCCGTGTTTTCTTAACAATTCCACCTCCCCGTCGTCCCACATGGCTACAGGTGGGCTCTCACCTTGGCAAAGTGGTACCGGTGCATTCCACTGGTAGATCCCCTGTGGGGTCCGGGTGCAGGTGGCGCTGCTCTGGCCAATGAGCCGGAAGCCCTGATCACAGCTGAAACGCAGGGCGCTGCCCAGCTTAGTGCCTGTCAGACTGTGCACCGTGCCATTTACCGGGTTGTTTGGAGGGCTGCAGTAGGCCGCTGGGAAAACATAAAAAAAACAGCTACAAATATGAATAAACATACATTATAATTTAGCGGGACAAGCATAAAAACACGATAATGATGCAAGATGATGCAAGTTGTTGTTTGAGGAGGTGAGCGATTAATGCGCCTTTAATAGCGTCTGAGCCCCCAGATCTCCTTCGCATCTGTCTTCTACGCCTGGCGTGGTGAAGAGGGATGAGTATTAATGCAAGGCGCTACACTGCAATATCTTTAAGGCAAAAACTGCAGACTAGAGACAAGGGAAATTGATTAAAGGAAACTAAATGTTCTGCAAAGCGGAAACAGGAGCTCGTCGGCGGCAACAGGGGGAGATCATAAAAGTGATGGATACACAATAAAAGGAACAATGTATCTGTTTTTGTTTGTTGGCTAAATAGGTGGCTGCAATAATCATACATCATCCCAAGTGGTGCCAGCAACAGGTCTGTGGTTTCCAGAGAATGAAAAACTGCGGCTGAATTGCACTCTGCACAAAGATCTCGCAATAACGTGGCGTCAGCACACACACACACACACACCTGCAGATGGATAAGGGGGTTTCTTTGGGGAAAGTGAGAACACCCATTGTGAAAAGATTTAAGATAGCGCCCTGGTGCAACGGCACAGGGCTGCGTGACGTGGCAAGTGGCGCTGAGTGTGGGGGGAGATTAGGATGGAAGTGGACCAAGGACACAAAAAAAAAAGCGTATCATCCATTACGCTTAATCGCTATGACCACATTACATCTCTATAAAAATGCAAATTCCGGCTCAAACCACCCGCATCCGGCAATGAAAATTCCCTCTCTTTCGAGTTACTGGGAATTTTTAGCACCATGCAGACGATCAGATAAGACTCCCTTACGGTATAAAAAGTTACAGCCGTGTTAACCGCGTGATATATATTCAGCATTTATGAGATGTTGCTGTCGCGCACAAATTGTTCCGGTGAGGCAGAGAATGTGAGACTTTTCATGTGCGCCGACAGACCATTTTGTGGCACTGAACGAGATGTTAGATAAGGGAGAGCGAACGTGGAGTTTAACACTTAGATCCACTAAGTAAGACATGAGATACATTCCTTAGCAGGAACTAGACTTGACTGTTGCTCGGGGCTTCGCTAATTCTGGGGAAGTGTTCAACTCGAGTTTGAAGGGCAGGAAGTCGTCTAGACAACCACCAAGGGATTAATTCCCATTACTGTCCTCCTTGATGGCCATGAGGGTAAGGTTAGAGCGCACGCAAACCCAATGTTTATACCCAGTGATATTTAATACGCAGCCGCAGCTATGTTCCTTGGCAAGGCCTTCTCCTGTCAGTCACCGTGACTGGCGGCTCCTGAGCCACCCTTGAGCTCCAGCTCAATGCTTCACCTCTATCTGTGTCTAACTCATTTGCCCCTCTCTCTTTATTCCCCGCTCTGCCTCTCCCTCTGCCAGTTACGGCGTACGGCTTGTCCCGCCGCAATCAGCCCTCCAGCTCGGAGAAATCAGATCTACATGGGCAGGTGACTGGATTGGAATGGATATTAGACACGGAGGTTGAGAGGGAGGGAGGGAAATGGAGAGAGAGAGAGAGAGAGAGAGAGAGAGAGAGAGAGAGAGAGAGAGAGAGAGAGAGAGAGAGAGAGAGAGAGAGACATTCAGACAGAAAGAGACAGTAAGACAGTGACAGACGGGCAGACGGTGAGTTGATTGAGGTTGAAAGGATGGAAGAGATGAATGCATCTAAATGAGGTGAGGGAAAGGTGTGAGAGAAATAGGGGTGAAAACAACAAGTCCAGGAGCCATAGACGAAGAGAAAGAATTGAAAACTGAAAAGGGGAGGGAGAGAGGGGGGGCGAGGTAATAGAGGAAATGGTAGCTAGTCGGTGATGGAAGACTGGCCCGTGGAGACAAAAGATGGATTGATGAAGAACACAGCCGAAGACATTGGATCTGCCTGTGCCATCTGTTTCTTCCTCCCCACCAAGGTGCTACAGAAGGCAACTCCATATTGGCCGTGGCAACTTGTGGGTTCTCAGCCGTCACTTAGCCCGTCTGTCACGTAGCCCGCCATGGCAAAATCCATCACGGCCAACAGAAAAAATGTAAAACAGGCAAGGGGAGGAAAAAAAGGGCAGAGAAACGACAGAACATCCGGTTGGGGAGACGGAGGGCTCCACTGAGAGGAGGAGAGAGACGATTAGTCAATCTGGCTGAGTGGTGTTGATACGGAACGGAGGGAGCCTTTTAAATATTTACACAGTCATAATTCACAGCGAGTTATGCAGGTGTCGTATACCAGCAGATCCTTCATGGGAGCAGGACAAAACAGAAGAATAATAACCGGTGCGAGCAACAGCATTTACTAATTCCCAGACCTGTGCTGCACGGAGGGAAGTGCTGCAGATGCTTACCGCCCCCGTTAGGTTGTCATGGAGATGGCTCGTATTTCTAGTCGTTTCAGCTGCATTGGCTCTCCAAATGTTGGTCTTGTTGACACAATAAACCACAAACCCGTCGGATGAGATCTAACAAAGATGTCTATAAGCGACAATGTCACAGACTTCAGATTCTTCCAAAATACTGTTCCCGTTTTCTAACTGACCATGCAGTCTGTGCTAGTGTATCCCCCTTCCTTACTGACCTGAGTAGCGTATGCGGAAGCCTTTGTGGCTGGTGGTGTGGTCGAAGGACCAGTGCAGATAGACCTTGTTGCTGGAGCTGGTGATGCTCAGTGGGTTGGAGTAGTTACCACTGAGGGTGATTAGGAGAGCGCTCTGTCGGGACGGGCCTGGATGGAGAGAGGGAGAGAAAGACAGTGGTCTATGAAGAATCCACCTTTAAAAGTCTCCTGTGTGTCTCCATCTAATGAATCCCCATGAATTGCATCTAATAAATGAATGAGGGCAATGATGCTTTTGTATAAACAAACATTTCCAGCAAAGGATTTTCAAAATAATATCTTGGGTGTGAGAGAGCTGATCAAATTCAGAGCGAAAAGATCCCACATTTAGGTCAATGAAATTCTCATGAAGGTCTTGAAGTCATGAAGTTTCGCCTCATAAATGTACACTGCATAGATCTGCATAGATAGTGCGTAAATCATTTGGAAAATTCCCAATTTGAACTTTTGAACTTTTTGAATTTTGATATGAATCTAACTTGTCCCGGAGCTGGCTGTTGAGTGGTTGTGCGTTTTGCTACAGTATGATAAAATGAAAGTTTGCTCAGCTCATAATTGCAGGAAAAAGGTTCTGATCCATACTTGGCTTGGCAGGCCCCGAGGTTAGGCGAACGTCTGTTCCCCCCACTCGGCTGAAGATAAAAAGCACTAATCAGCAACACTAGTGCATGCGACCGCCATTTTCTCAGAGCAGCCAGGCAGGGTTCCTGACTGTGCCTCTAATCACATGCAAATGTACAAGGCAGGTGGGGGGGCTCTGTCACCATGTGTGTGGTTTACTCTTGGTAAACGCAGAGAGCTGCGGTTGGGGAAGACGCTACACTACATCCTGCTGTCAGTTTTATTTTAGCCCTTGATTGTGGCAATTTTTTACCGCTGTAAATGAGTCCTTGGCTGGGGGAGGAGGTGGGGTTGTGTGTGTGTGTGTGTGTGTGTGTGGGGTATTATCATCTGTCTTGGCCAGTGTTTTAAAAGGCCTAATCAGCATCATTCTCTGATCTACAGGGGGGGATAGTGATGCACTGGAGCTTTCCAGGGGTGTAAACTCACTAAACCCTGAGGTATTGCAAAGCAAACCCCGCATCTAATATTATTTTGTGAGGCCAAAACTCTGATACCTGCTTATATTGACTACATTTCTGAGGATAAGTGGAGCAATGACTGATGAGAAACTCTGGTCACCAAATTATCTCGCACAGACGCACACAGCTTAGAGATGCCCCCCCGATGTGATTTTTTTTGTTTTCTTTTAGATATAGCTTCCAAGGTGATTACATTTTTCCTTGATCTTTACTCTCAATTACAATTATAAAAACTACAAGACCAAATTTGGACTTAGCCAAAGCCACGGCATGTGTCACAACTTGCCATACCCAAATGATACCAGACTCATGCCAGACTAAATATCTAAATATGAGGGGTTGTGGTCTTAATTACTTTGTAGCTGCACATGCTCCACCGGATCGCTCATTAATATGAGAAGCAGTTAGCCAACTTAGAAAGTAATGCTCTAGTTCATTCACCAGCGGGACGGGGAATGATAGCTATTGTGTGCCTGCATTTCCAATAATTCAGACCTGTATTCCTTGTACCTCGCTGACAGGGGCACTGACCTTTTGTACTGACTTTAGGCTGGATTGAAATCACATCTGAAATGAGAGCGCTCAACTCCCGACCCTTTGCCCAAGTGATCGTGACTGAGTTCTTGAGTCCTGGCTTCATTCACAAACACACTGTTCCTTATCTACCTACTGTATGTAACACCTATTTCAACAACCCATCCCGAAATGAAGTTATTCTTGTAATGTTTCATCTCTTTTCTTCTTTAAGTCATTTTTATGCAGCTCCAAAACGTCCTTCTGTCATCAATGTTGTAATGTAATCCTGTAACATCATATAAACTGCTCTATTGTTACATCTAGTCAACCCGATATTAATTAGTTTATCACCGCTTTATTAATTTTTCATGGATAACATTCAAATTTCGATGCAAACCCAATTTTACAGAAGCACCAAACTATCTACAGTATTGGAATCGGAGCCAATCCAGCTCCCACGTACTTGCACTCGGATGGCAAAAGCTGTCCCGATACTTTAATGAGCTGCGCTTTGGCACAATAACATACTTCTCCGGCAGGTGGAAAAATGTCTGCAGTGTGGTGAAATTTTGATCTCAGTGAAGCAAAGCGCCAACTGTGCCAAAATAAGGTGTCTAGGAGTCCTGAGAGTGGAGAAGAGGCCAAGTGGCCCTCTCAAACCAGCCAGAGGCAGTTAGAATAACACCAGAAGTGAGGCGATTCTGCCTTCAAAATACAACCACACTTTTGGAAAAGGGAGGTAATGTTGGTAGAAATGTATGGTATGAAACTTAATTTTTAAAAATATATATATTTTCATTCACTATAATTATGTTCACTTTGTATTACTCTAAATATTCCAATTGGCTGAGGATTTTTACACAATTTTCAATTGTTTTATAATAGGCCAATATTAGGTCACAGGAATAAATGTTAACTGAGTGGTATTCAGATCGGTAGTCATATCAGGCGCTCTACATAATAAAGTACTCATACTCATATTGGTTCTGAAAAAACTAGTATTGGTGCACCTCTTTATACAATATTTTTTATAATGAACATGTAATATCACCAGACATATGGCCATTTTATACATTCTACTGCCTTTATGAAAAGGAATATGCAATGAAACCGAGTGTTAAATCTCTTCCCCAGATCACACGTCAAACACCCGCTTCTTCAACTGGCATTTGATATCAAACGTCTCCTTCGTCATTACAACCTCAGGTAGTGGCACCGTAGAGGTTGGAGAACCAATTTGAATCCCATACTGGCTGGGAAACATGAAAAACACTTTCTTCTCCCAGCAACTACTATTGAGGGGCACCTGAGCAAAGCACTTAATGGCCAATTGCTCCAGTAGAGCTGCTCAGCGGTCAACAGTGGAAGACTGTGGCTGCACTGGGCAGCTCCCAGGGTGTGAATGTCACTGTGTGAGTGTGAAGCAGGGCGACACTGGAAAAGAGCACGCATGCTCAGTCAATTTCCTCAGGATAAACCAAAAAAACAAACAAAAAAAAAAAAAACTACCGAACCCTATGGCATATGTTTCCATTCACTTTCAAAACAGATATAGGCACTCACCATCAAAGATCTCAAGCTCGTCAAACTGCCGGCTGGTCTGGAAGTGCTCTATGGTGAAGGTGATGTTGTAGCCAGGCTCGACTTTGACCACCCAGGAGCAGGACTCAAAATGAGGGAAGCCGCTGCCTGGCGACTGACTCATGATGACACCTGTGGAAGCCGTCAGCACCTCATTCATGGGACATGTCACTGTGGAGAGAAATAAAATAAAGAAAAGATTTGAGTTGAATTAATTTGAATTCTAAACTGAAAAAAAGTAATAACAGTTTGTTTATGGAGTGCAATTCTCTGTAGTTTCATAATTGCAGATAACTTGTAATGGGTGTTCACTCTTTTCAGAGGACATAATTTGCCCTGAAGCACAAATTGGATTGGATAGAGCTCCATTGTTGTTGGAGGGCAACTCAATGTGACTAAAAGCATACTTAAGGTAATTGTCATTCTGGTCTTGGAGCTATCGCAGGAAACAAAGCTGCCCATGCTAAGCCAGTCCTGGAAATGGCTTGATAATATCACTGGATTGCCATGAGCATATTCTCTCCTTTTTCCCCCTTGTCAGTGTGTGACAGATAGGACATTGTGATGGTAACTTGGCGGCTAACAATCAAATCTGCCTGGGAGCCGTATCGCTGTGGCACGTCTGGGCGGACCGCATCCATCCGCTCATCTCATTCCCCTGTCATTGGTATTCTTGTGGGACATCTCCGTGACATGCTGTGACATTTCCCAGTGGTTTTAGTCTGTATTATCAGACGTTACGCAGCGCTCCCGTCTGTTGCGTTTTGCCGGGATGCTGTGAAGCCTACCTCTTAATCCGCCAGAGCTGTCTGCATACAGAGTGGAACCCCAAAAAACAAGCTGCAACATGAAAGGACACCGACACCGCAACTATGACACAATGCTACTGCTACATCCCTTTTTTTTTGCCTCATACTCTGTCGTCGCTGATCTAATGGGGCTGCAGTGTGTTGAGGAGGAAGGCTGTGAAATAACCAGCATGAAAGCACAAAGTCAAACAGATGCAAAAGTAAAAAAAATCATTCCACTGTGTTTTGTCTCTATCACGTTTCCACAACAGAGAGAAATGTGTATATCTTTGTTGTCTCTTCTGCTTCCCTTAAAATGGGATTTTCCCATCCTAAAATTGCTTTTGAGATAATAATGAGCTTTCAAACAGAATATGAGATACAATAAACCTGCATAAAGTAGATTTAGTCTCAAATAAAATTCACTGCTTCCTATATCACCAAGTGCAGAGAATCCTAAGGGCCTACTTTGGCATACACATAAGTACTTAACAGTTTGATCACTGAAACGGCCTCCGCTGGAGCTCAACTCAACAGCTTGTTAAGAGCTTTCCAATTAACAATAGACCATTTCAAACTCACAGCAAAACCATAGATTTACCTTGTTAAATACCTGCCAGGGGCTACACTACGAATCATAGCAGAAAGCAAGAAAAACAGTAAGACGCTGTAAACGTGATTAAAAACCATTCCACAAAGCACATGACCAGGCACTTTTAAATGTGCTGTTTGTGTGTGTGTGTGTGTGTGTGTGTGTGTGTGTGTGTGTGTGTGTGTGTAAACCAAGTGTGACAGCACCTCTAACCGGCAGTGTAAATGCCCCTGTTGTGTGTGCTGTTATTTGAATACCCGAGCCTATTCTGCCTTAGGGCATGGCAGCGCTTACCACTGGCAGGTCCTTCATTACAGTGGTGAAATATTGAATACTTTGAATCACACTCAAGCACAGCTCCCTCTGTGGGACAGTGTGTGTGTGTGTGTGTGTGTGTGTGTGTACACGCATGGACCTGTGTTACGTGTGTGTAAGCTTGTTCTTGTGTGTGTGGATGTGTGATTGTGTCTGTCCCTCTCGGTTTGCTCACCCACCCGTCTGTCTGCGCGCTCATGGGAAAGAGATGATGAAATCGGCAGTAGAATGATGGCGGCCGACTTGGGTCGAACAGTATTCGCAAATAATTCTTAGCATTTGTTTTACCTTACTTGGAGTACCAGTTGGGCGGGGTTTACCGCCTCAGGACAGCTCAGATAATGTCAGGTAAGCTGTCAGTCACAGAAAGCCATATTAAATTGACTTTGAAAAAACTTTCCTGTAAAATACTTTTTCTGTCAAAACTTTTTGGCACTCATTGTATTGGCATTATTTGCAAATGCTATGTAACACAGGTCAGGACACAGTAGCCGTATTGCAATAACATACAGTATTGTGTTTATGCATATGAGCAAATAGAGATGAATAAGACAGCCAATGTGCTAGCTCAATGCATAATCACCTTGGGTACGTGAGCAGTATCATTGCTGACACAATATGTCCAAATCGTCGTGCTGCACATTATGTGGCAATCTGTAATGTAAGTCATACCTTTACATCTAACTTCTGAAGTAAAAAATGGACAGTTATCTACCCTGATTCCCAGTTCTGAGATGACATTCACCAAGTCTGTGAAATCATTTACAACCCCATTCAACTCAGTGGATCGGAGTCGAGAGAGTTATAGCCATCGCTGATAGCTAAAGCGATTGTGCCTGGAAGTAGCATATAAAATGTGGGAGTGAAGTTCACTAAATGATCAATTCTCCGAGGATGAGATGCGTGCCGCCGGTGACCTTTCAGAAAGCCCTAAAGTGTCTTCAAAGCCGTCTTCAGCTTGTCTGGGAGTTGATGGTATGAGACAGATAGGAGCTTTTGCCCATCGCCTGCTACTTATTAAACTAATCCACTTTGAGATGAGGCATCACTCTGTTTGGCTGTAAACAAAAGGCTATTAGGAGACAAATCTGACAGCTGGAAAAAAGCCGCTTCAACACACAAGGTGAGATCAACGTCGATAAGCCCGAGTCGCAAAATCAAATTTCAATTGAATGGAACAAGGAATGGAATAAACAGGTAACGGGAATGGCAATATCTGCGAGACCTTCCTTCTGTTCCTTCTGTGCATAACATGTTCGTAATATGCAACAGCCACTCCACACACACACACACACACATGCACCCAAGCATGCACGTACGAACGCACACACACGCACACATAAATCCACATTATAGCAAGCTCGCAGTATTGCAGTGCTGTTGAGATGCCTTCACCCATGTTGGTATTTAATTAGCATAAGCTGAGGGGCGATAACAAGCTGATTGAAGGGGATGGGCCACTACATTAGCATTAGTGCGGATCAGGATCTAACAAGTCTGAGAAGTCAGGGATGACAATGAAGGTGTGAAGAGGAGGAAGCTGTAATATGTTCCACATGTCCGTTATTAACGTTTCAAGATGAAAAGAAGGGGGAGGGGGCAGAACAGGAAACATAAATCTGAGGAACGAAAGGAAAAGGAGAGGCGAGTGAGGGAGGGAGGGAGGGAGGGAGGGAGGCAAAGGGAGAGAGAGGAGAGAAGAAAGGCAGCTAGCTTGGAAGATAATGTGATGGGTGATTATGCAGGTTTAACCAGAAATCCGTCTGGGGGATAAACACAGGGATTTTGGATCATCAAAGCTTGTTGTGTTTCATTAATGAATTCGAGCAACTTTATGTACCGGTGCTGTTGCTTTGTGTGTGTTGTGTTGCAGCTCCCTGTGGTCTTTCGACAATAGTTCAATGTCATGCAGATGTGGTAAAGGGCCGTGGCTCCAATACAAATCAATTTAATCAAACACAAGTCAAATCAAAACTATACAAATCAGGCTCTAATCTCAGGAGCCGTGAAACCAAATAAAGAGAGAAGGTAATCCCAGTTACCATGACGACCGGATACAATCCTCTAGATTAAACGCAGGAGGAGAAGACAAGACTGTGTGTGTGTGTGTATATGTACGTATGTGGTGGGTGGGAGTTGGAGAGGGGGGCTGCCAAACGTGCGCAGGTTTGACTGCTTTCATTTATCTGTGTACGTGTCAGTTTGGGAGGTTTTGTGGGTATACGATAGAGAGGGGGAGAAAGAAAGGCAACAAAAAAGAGAATGGGGGAAGAAAAGGGTAGCCTACATGCGTTACGTAAGAACAGAAATCTGACGCTGGTGAGCTAGGGGAGGGAAGCGGCGAGCGAGGGAGGAGGGAGAGGAGAGCGCAGACGGAGAGAATGCGGAGGATGAGAGAGGCTCGCTGCCGGCGAGGGGCGAGCAGCACTGCAGAACTAGCTATGGGCTGCTGCGCTGCTCTCTGGAAGACTATCGCAATGACAACATCCAGCCCGGTGTAACCCAGACACACGCTAGACAGTGTGTGTCTGTGTGCGTGTGAGTGAGTGTGTGTGTGTGTGTGTGTGGCAGCTAGACATGCAGGGAGGGGTGTACTTGTCAGAGCTAGAAGCGGTGATTTGATAGGTGCAGCTGCAGCCGGCATGTCCCCTGCATTTCAATGAGCTGTGCACTTCGTCTCTTCGCTGCCCTCCAACTAAGTCTCTCCCTCTTCCTCTCTCTCTCTCTCTCTCTCTCTCTATCTCCTTCCTCTTTAACTCCTGTCCCACTCTCACCCATATCCCCATCCTTCTGCTCATTTGGCAGTCTCTTTCCCGTCTTCTCTGGCCCGATCCTCTCTTTTTCTCAAGCATCATGCTGAGCCTCAGCTTATTCGGATTAATCTAAAACTGCTCGCTTCCCTTCTGTTTATCTCCGACCCTCCTCCCTCCCCATGCCATCCCCCCCCCCCCCCCCCCCCCCCCTCTCCACGCCAGCATCATTTTGTTTCCTCACTTTTCGATGTAACGCTAACGCTACTCTCCATTCCTTCCCACCCGTCCCCTCTCTCTTCCAGCTTTCCTTATCTGTGGCTTTCCTCTCTGTCACCCCGCTCTGTCTCTATCTGGAGTGAGTGACGCGTTGCGGGCAGAGGGAGAGACTCAGCTGGAACTGTTGGCCCCGGGTATAAAGGTTCTTTCAGCACGAGGGGAACGATTAGCCGGGCGCACACAATTAGAGCCGAGATGAATTACGGCAGGGCAAAACACTCGGCGCACCATGAAGGCTGAGGAGGCGAGGGCCAGGGCTGCACGGTGGGGAACAGACGCACACACACAAAAAAGGATTTAATTTTTTTTCCTCTCTCACTTGCATTTTGACACTTTCTGTCTCATCTCTTCTGCCTCTCACTGGGTGTCCTGGGTGCACTTTGTTCCATTTCCTACATAGCTCCTCTCTCCCTTTTATTGCCCTCGTTCTTTTCCCTAACTCTTCTTCATCTCTCTCCTTTTTCTGCTCACGCTGAGAGCATTTGCATATTTTTCCTATTTAGCAGGTCCAAATTAGCTTCATTTATCAAATTTCGCCTATTCTCCCTCATCCGCCAAACAAGCCGCAAACAGAGTGAGAGGCGCACGAAATGACAACAAAGAAAGATAGAGAGAGGAGAAAGCGGGAGGGTAAAAAAGGAGCGCGCAACAATAAATGAAAGTGACAGGATGAGAGATAGACGCTGTTGTGATAGCTCGATGAAGAGAGAAGGAGAGGGACCCCCATATGCACCCAGTCTCTTGCCCTGAGGGAAAGTATTGTGCGCAACACATTATGACGGTGCGGTGTGCTGGGGACACTGCACTCATTGAGTCCTCTGGGAGGACGATTTCCCGGCATGTAGAGAGCGCCTCTGCAGCCTCCCTCGGCCCCATGGGAGCTGAGCATCATCCACAGAGATGGAAAGTGGTACCAAACCGAGATGTGGCTGCTGCTCCATGACTACAGGCAGACAGCGTACCCATGGGAGCCAGTAATAAGGCACGACTGGAACTACTGTATGAGTCTATGATTAGAGCAAAATGATACCGGCTACCTATAACCTCGCTGGAAATAGATTCGCACAGACTACCCCCTCAGCAGATGAATGCAGTGTTCCAACTTTGTTGTGGCATGATGAAAAACCTGTGTCTGTGTGTGTTTTGGAGAAGTATATGCTTCCTTTTGCAAAGTTATTACAAAAGGTTCAGTAGGATCATATGAGTAATAGCTATGATTTTAGGGTTACAACCCCTTGCTTGTACGTCATTGTCAACTGTATTTGCAGCCATTTGATCAGCTGAAGTTCAGTCCTCGGGGACATAATTATTTTTGCTTCACCTCTCACTGGCTAGAGTAGAATAAGTGGCATATTATTTCCAAGGGAGATGGCCAGCCATAGAGATGATACAGATACAGAGGATTGTTGGCAGGGCTGTAGTCAAGACCACCTTAGTCCAAGTCTATTCCAAGACAGAGTCCAGTCGAGCTTGAGTTAAGACCAGGTCCAATGAGGGTCGAAATCAAATCAAGACAGAGACCAGATCAAGTGCTATTCAAGAGTAAAATAAGCAATAAACTGTGTACATGTCTCTCAGAATGTAAAAATAATGCTTAAGGAGATCCATAAGGATTAACAGAGATGTAGAGATCTATCTGTAGGAGCTCTAAACTACACTCTTCAACATCTGATTAATTAATACAAAGGATTTTGACTTAATGCATAGAAGATTGAGGACCACAATATACTACACACAGGTGTAATCCCTTAAATTGTTTGTAGTGCTGGGGAGAAAATAAGCCATGGTGCACCAGGTAAAAAAAAAATGTATGTCTGAATTTTTTTTTAGGTAGGAGGGAAAAAGTCGACTCAACATCCAATAGTGTCCAAGACCAAGAAAAGTCAGAGTCAAATTAGGCACAAGACAAAATCCAAGATGTCAAGAAAGTGGTCTCGAGAGTCAAGTACTACAGTCCTGACTCATGTATATATAGGGATATATAACATTGGTGCTGTATACCGTAGCAGCATTTTCTGTAGTCTCTTTGGAGTCCACTCACCATCACATGAGGGCGGAGGCCCCTCGAACTCCAGGTAGGTCCCCAACCGGCAGGTCAGGATGTTGTTCCCACTCAACTGGTAGCCGGGAAGACATCGGTAGCGCACTATGTCACCTGAAGAGAGAGAGATGGAGGTGAGAGAGAGAGAGAGAGAGAGAGAGAGAGAATCAGAGTTATAGACAGAGACAGAGACAATGGCAGCGATCCAGATGATTGATGCAAGCCAAAATGTCTTGATACACACCAGTCAGCGCTCCTTGGCCTGTATATGTATATGACACAGGGGAAATCCACCGTGTGTCTCGGTGAGAGACAAAGTTAGAGTTAACAGTGGGAAAAAGTGCCATAATGAATCCCCATTGGGGGCCCTATAGATGAAGCACTATGTCAGTGTCTCTGCCTTTGTGTTGCTGAATAATCACAAGCCAAGGAGGTATGCAAATAAACAGATAGGGAGAATTAATCTCCACTGTCTTCTGCAGGGAGAATGAGAGCACCTGCCCAGAATCCCTCTGGCTCTCTGATAACTTTGTCATCATCATTCATTTATATTGTTGCCCCGAAGCTCCCTGGGTAATGTAGTTTGGCTGTGAGTCAGCACTCTACCATTGCCTTATGGGATGTGTAGTCAGTGTAGCAGGGGCAATGTGTCCCCTGAGAGGGAAGTGTGTGTGTGTGTGTGTGTGTGTGTGTGTGTGTGTGTTGTGCATTATGCGTAAAGCTTCCTGGTTCTATTCTGGGAATATTATTAATGAGAGCTGCCCGAGCCTGAAACTGAACTGGCAGTAGGATGCACTGCTCAAAATGTTATGCATCCTCAAGTCAGACTTGGACCACCATCTAACACAAAACAGTCACCAGTATCTACATGCTAGTGCTAGTGTGTGTTTGCACGTGTGTAGCCTATTTGTAAATGATTGCTTATCCACCTACCAATTTTAAATTCCTTGCTGGCCATCAGGATCTCTGCATTAGGAATGATGGGCGGAGGCAGGCAAAACTGCAGTCTGTAGGCTTTATTGGAAAGAATCCAAAATGTGAGTCAAACAGAGTTTATATGTATCATATTTGGAAATATGCTCAAGTAATCTACTTTACATACCTTGGTAGTTTATACGGAACAGTCCACCCTTTTCTGTGTTACTACGGAAACGTATCAGCACCTGATTGGATGTGCTGCTGGGCGGGTCATTGGGCTCTCCGTCGGTGAACACGCCCAGTTTCCTGGCCGTCTCCTGTGGGCCGTCCCTAAAAGGAAAAAAGGTAACGGGTCAACTAGATACAACTTTGATTGGAGCAAAACACTGTAGATAAAGTGATGACAATTAACCCTGGGGATTTTCTGTCAGCAGCCACTGCCCTAGTACTCACTCTAAATCCACCCAGGAAGCACCTAGGGGCTCTGCGACATGTATCTGTCAGAAACCCAAACGATGCCACATGCCAGATTATTTTCAAGCAGCTTCCAACAGCGGAATAGAACCAAGCTGCTCTCACTTCATCAAACCCAAAGCAATTACCCTGGGCTGCTCTGGGTGATTATGTCGAAATAAGGTAAAAATGACAGATAAACGTGGAACGACAGGTCTGGATTGTGCTCTTCCTGCTAAGTGCCGTCCAACGGGAGTGTCTCTGGAAGCTGTGGCCCAGCCTTGGCAGTCCCCCGGCGTGGGCATGGCCGATTAAGCCAGCTCCCAGATTCCTGCCACAACCATTCAGCTTAAAAACCATCTGTCTTTGGCTGTCAGACTGGGCATGGGAGATTACAAGCAGCTCTGGAAACGGCTGGCTAGGGACTGCCGCCTCACAGCACTCTGGCCAAGCCGCCATTACGGGGCCCATTTCCTTGGCTCAGTAGTTCAATGGATAGACACACAGCGGTGGTAACTGGAAACTGGGGAACACGATACCCTCCATCTTGGCTCTGAAAGAGCTTATTGGGAAGGATCAACACAGTTGGGGCTGTTTGGAGGAAAAAAGGGATGGACATTTACAAAAGAAGAGCAACAATAGGACAGAAAGTGGACATTTTGGCTCCCTTTAGCCTTGGCGACTTGGTGACATAAACTCTGGGACTTCAGGGTGGACTGAGAATCGTTGCAACACAAATATCTACAAGCAGCTCGATCAGCATGTGGTTGTGCATTTTATTATACCATCTGCAAAACATAGATGTCGCCCCACACCATGTGGACTTTTGGTGTGGTCTGTGTCAGGTTGCCAGGTTGGCTGACAGTCAGTTCCTCGGTCTTACTGAGAGCTGGGACCTTTGGAGGCTGTCTCAGGGAGAGGGGATCAACTGGGACTGGCAACCATCATGCATGCAAAATCCTGTCTCTGGTCGTGCATATGGCAGGCCCAGCCGTGCATTACGGAGGTGATGAAAGGAAGCTTTGCCCCTCGGCAGTCGGTCAGGCACAAAGACATACACCTACCAAGCAAACCCCCTGACACAAACAGAAACACACAAACAAATAGCGCGCGCACACACACACACACACACACACACACAGAGCGGGAAGAGGAAACCATATCCCACTCTACTCCTAAGCACTGATTGGTCCTTAGACCATGACTAATGGACAATTTTATGATAAAGTACAGATGGTTAATTTTGCTGCCGATTATAACCCAAAGCATTTCTTCATATGTTACTGTTATGTATGCAATGCCATTACATGTTAGCGTTATCCACACTGATTTGTGTCCTGGTTGCAAATTCTCATCCAAACTGAAGGGGATATTGCTTAACTCATTTGCTTGAAGTTACACATGTACGTACATGTTTGAACATGTCTGATAATTAAGCATCAAATTATGTTGCTTAATTATGTCTGCAGACAACATAGGGAAAGGAGGGAAGTGTATGTGAGGAGTAGAAAAAGAAAATGAGAAAGGAGACAGAAATTGGACAAAGGGAATGGTAGACATGAGAAGAGAGACAAAGAGAAACAGGAAGAGAAATAGAGAAAGTGATAGAGAAAAAGAGAGGGGAGTCTTGTAATCGGCAGTTGTCCTTTGCCACTCTGTGGCATACATGCATTCAGTAATGTGCCAAAAGCTGCGTGTACCCATACTCGCAGCATCAATTGAAAAGTACATGAGATGCAGAGCCACATAAAGAGGCCTGGGAACGGAAAGAGAGGAGGGAGCAGGGAAACTATGATGAGAGGCACAGAGCGGATTAGCTAACTGGACCTTGACTCTCTCATTTGTCAAGCGATAGAGAACAGAGGGAGAGATGGCTACAAAAGAAAGATGGAGGCATGAAAGGTTGGAGAGAAGGAATGGGTGACAAGGAATGGGAAGTGATTGGAAAAGGACATAATGTGGAGGTGATGATAAAGAGAAGAATGGAATTCCAAAGCAGTAGCAAAGGAGAGCATTTCTATGGCACTGAAAAATGCCATTGAAAGGAGTCGGTTCAGCATCTCGCTCAGCTGGCCTTGACATTTTGGCTTGACTATTGCTGGCAAACAGATTGAAATATCATTTCAGTTTGCCCACAAATGAAACGGAACATTTTCTCTGGTTTTCTTTTTTAAATATCATTATCCACGGCAGAGAGCACAAAGAGGAATATCCACATATCTGAGGCTCACGAAACAGCCGGCTCTTACCAGACGGTGATGAAGTCGTGCGGCCCGTGGACCTGAAGCAGGGTGAAGTTGATTTTGATGCCCAGGCCGGGAGCCACGGTGATCAGCCAGGAGCAGTCGGCTGAGCTGGGGTACTCCTCGGGATACCCAGGGGAGAAGATGGTCCCATTGTCTGATGTGATGTTCCCACCACAAGGCACTGAGGGAGGGAGAGGGGGAGAGAGAGAGAGGCAAAGCATATGCATATCAGTGGGTCAGGAATATAGCAGGACAGATGCATAATTCCACTGGAATCGGTGGAAAAAGGGGATTTTTCATCCCCCTCTTTTTCTGCTTCGCCTTCTCCATCTCTCTCTCCCACTCTCCTTCTCTCTTCCTCTAGTGCCCCAGCGCTTGTCTGAGCTAAAGATTAGCCAATAAAGCCTGTTAGCAAGCGGGGACTTGGATGGAGTGTTTTGCTAAGATAAGGCCTCAACCCCATCCCATTGGGGGTGAAGAGAAGGAGTGCGGAGACGATGGCTGAGGAGGCGAGGGGTTAGTGTGGACTGGGCTTTTGAGGCGTGTGTATATGTATATGTGTGTGTGCGGGTGCATGCGTGTGTACCTGCATGTGTCATTGTGTGTGTGTGTGTTTGAGTGACAAGAAAGGTGACAACAGCATGTCTAAATCTGACCACACTGGAACCAACTCAAAACTCTCCCCCCACCCATACCTGATGCCCTGAGATGCAAAAAAAGACACACACGCACACACACACACACACACACACACACACACTCCATCCCCTGCACCCACAGCCCCAAATTTGCATGCACAGAAATTGCAACTATATTTCAAATATTCCTCAGGAACTCAGGAGGCTCAGACCAACTTAATGATTATGAAGCCTCTCCTAACATTCCCGCTGGTGCCCTAGGAGAAACCCCATATTCGCAGTGGTGGGCCAGTGGGAGCCGGGGAGGGGTGGTAATCGCTGCAGTGCAGACATCTCAAGAAACCCAGATGGGGCATTCAGCTTGACGGCACACCCTGGGATCCCTATGGGTATAGGATCATTCCCATAGCATAGATTGCATGTTTTAGCCCTCTTGTTCTGTGTGTGTGTGTGTGTGTGTGTGTGTGTGTGTGTGTTTTATACAGCCGCCTGCATTAGCCCTGAGGCAGAGTGGCCCCTCTGCTGCTGCCTCACCTGTTAAATGAGCTATCGATCAGACCCATTGATTAAACCCTGGACGGTCTATGGAGGTGCACCTCTTGCCGACGCCACTGACTGGCAAGCACAGGCGTGTGTGTGTATGAAAGAATGTGTGTGTGTGCAGGGTTGGGTAGTAACAGAATAGTTGTAACGGCGTTAGATATTCTAAATATTAAAAAAATCATAATTTCATGTGCATTCATGTGTGCTAGTTTCATCCGCTCCACAAAGCGCTATCTAACATGAGTGGGAACAAAAATACATTTCTATTGGCTCTTGTTCGCTTTGCTCCTGCCTCCCTTTCATTCCCTTATGTGATTGGCTGAGTGGCTTGACTGTCTGAAGGTAGACACTGCAAGTGAGAGAAGCTGCACAGGCAGACAGTACAGCGTCATGAAACGATGGTAATGCTGGTTTAATTGAAAAGTTAGTGATGTGTAAGAAGAGCAAAGGGCCTGGTCTAGCTGTCTAACTTAAAGCACTACACAGGTAGGAACTGCATTAGCCTTGTTTGATAGGAATAGCACAAGCTTCTAAACTTAACTGTATTTGTGTTCAGGAGCACTACATAGTCATAGAATATTGTGTTACATTGCAGGTAATGTGATTAAAAAAAGGCCACCACTTCCCAAAATCAAACTTAAGCCCTTGACTTTTAAAGTGAAAGCAAGAAGCTCAGAAGGCCATGTAGTGGCAGGTGTTCCATATTTTTATAAGATGTGGCACAGAAGAAAATTCATTTTTTTTTATGCAAACCTGAAATATATTTCCTGAACTTTGTCATTTTTGTCACTTTCTTATCTCTCCGGCACTTTTATAGCTCAGATATAGCAAAATAATCTAAAAATAACTGAAAGCAATCAGAATACATTACTGAGTTTGGGTAATCACAGAGCATTTGCCTGATTATCCATTGCACTAAGTAATATTATTTTATGCATTCTATATAAATCATCACAATGTGGACAAGAGGTTATATAACGTTTAGCTAGTTAGTTACCATAAAACTGAAAATACTATATATATACAGTATATATTGCACTTTCATATGGGTGGACATCTAATTTTATAATTTCATATTAGCCAAATCACCAGAAACAGTCTATCTGAATTTAAACATTGTTAGGATTTATATGTATGCTCTATGCTATTCTATTTCCCATTCACAAAATGGAATGAATGCTAATGTCTGCCATCGGGAATCGGATCTAGACGAATCTTGCTTGCTGCCATTGGACACAACGCAGCCAGTGTAGCAGGATCAATTGGCTTTAAAAGGAGCATTCACTTCATGGCTGAAGACTGATGGCAATACCAGTGTAGTTTGGCCGTATGTGTGACTGTATACATGGGTTAGTGGTGCAGTGTAAGATGTGGGAAAGGGTGAGAAAGAGGGAACAAGAAGGAGGAAATTAGACAGGGTGAAGATAAAGTGGGGAGAGCAGTGGAAACAACCATCAGCGTGCAGAGAAGGAAAGAATGAGTACAGAGCAGACTGCTTTATAGACACGACATGACAGGTGAAAGAGTGGGGTGACGCCTTGATAATGTGGAGGCAGGTAGGTGAGTGGAAACAAGGGAACGAGAATCAATCTACTAGCAGGGCCGGTTTTAGCCTGCTATATTAGTGTGGGCTGGTAGAAATAATAGGTGGGCAACTTGGGCGGTAGGTAGCCCAGAGGTTAGAGAAGCAGACTAGTAGTCTGAAGGTTGCCGGTTTGAATCCCTGGCCAGATGGCACAAAAATCTGGCAAAATGACAGCTGGCAACCGGAGGGTTGTCAGAGTCAAGATCAGATGCAAGCTCCTGCCATTGTGCCCTCAGGCCTCTCCAGCTTATGGCTGTGTGTTTGTGTATGGGGTGTTTGGATGGGTTAAATGCAGAAGATTAATTTCCCAATGGGGATTAATAAAGTAGTATTCTATTCTATTTTAAGAACAATTTGAAGCAGGGAAATTGGGAGGTAGTGAAGCAGCATTTCTAAGTTTGCTGCTACCCTATGATTTGAGTCAGTGGAGGGCAGATTGATTTACCCTAAAATAAAAAAAATCCTTCATCCAGATTTTAACATAATTAACTCCATAACATTTATTTTCATTGGATGAGCTTAGTTCTCAAATAAAATTAAAACCTAATCCAGTGAGACTTCTCACCATAGCCAATATTTACAAAAATAGAAGGTAGTCTTATTCAAACTCAAACTGAAAAGTGACAAAGAAAACAACTTTGAAAGCAGATTGACTAACCCTAAAATAAAAAAATACCTTCATCCATATTTTAACATAATCAACTCCATGACATTTATTTTCATTGGATGAGCTTAGTTCTCAAATAAAATTAAAACCTAATCAAGTGAGACTTCTCACCATAGCCAATATTTACAAAACTAGAAGGTAGTCTTATTCAAACTCAAACTGAATATATATATATATATATATATATATATATATATATATATATATAATCCAACAGGGCAAAATCAGAACATTTTATAAAACTTTTTTTTCTCTTTTTTTTCCACTTTGTTAGGTACATCCAACAGCAACCTGAAAATCCATATGTACAGTATATCAGTCATATATCCATTTCTTTATTTCTTTTTATCTATCTATCTATCTATCTATCTATCTATCTATCTATCTATCTATCTATCTATCTATCTATCCATCCATCCATCCATCCATCTATCTATCTATCTATCTATCTATCTATCTATCTATCTATCTATCTATCCATCCATCTATCCATCTATCTATCTATCTACAACATCAGTCTCCTGTTTGCCTTGGCAAAAATTCTAACAAATTCATCCATGTCTAAGGTATTTGTTATTGATTTCTCATGGGCCAAGATCACCAAATTCCTCTTTCTTTCATGTAACATGGTGCGGCGATAGGGGGTTAGGATTTATTAGTATAGGGTTTAGGATAGGATAGGATTAGGATATTGTTATTCACATTATTTTTTGTTAATTTCATTCCTTAACATTGTCTTTCATAATCGTAATTGTGCTTTGGCAACACATGTCAAATGTCATGCCAATAAAGCCTATTGAATTGAACTGAATGAATTGAGAGAGAGATAGAGAGAGAGAGAGAGAGAGCAGTGGTGGTCGAGCGAGCTAGAGAGTGAATGAAGAGAGGGAGCAGTGGTAGCGAGAAAGCCGGTGAATCAGAGAAATAAAACGTTATTTTCTGATTGTTTCACAGCGGTTACTTTCTAAAGCACAAATAAACACGCCCACACCCCCGCACACCTCCGCACACCCCCGCACACCCCCGCACACCCCCGCACACCTCCGCACAACCCAGCGGGAAGTGCTGCAATGCCTGATTTGGTGTGAATACGGCCACACTCTGTGCAGCGGACGGGTCTGCTTCAGAGCTCTGTGCGTTTGTGCCTGAACACGACGAGAAGGGGGGGTGGGCAGAGGCGGGCTGTAGGCTGCCCACCCAATCAGAAGTTAGAAACGGTACTGGTATTTTCTGTGCTATTTTTCCATTGGCTGAACAAAAAAAAAATGTTTCTTAACTTTTGATTGGGTGGGCAAGACACACGTTTGGGTGTCACCCCTGCCCATAGCTACTGCCGGCCTTGTCTACTAGTCTCTCACACACCCCGAGGGGGAAATCTATGCAAATACTACAGAGAGAGAGAGAGAGAGAGAGAGAGAGAGAGAGAAAGAGAGAGAGAGAGAGAGAGAGAGAGAGAGAGAGATGGAGGGCAGGGGATATAGTAAAGGTGTTAAAATGTCATTTGCTTCCTTGTCATATTAGAGTAGGTAGTAGCTGAGAGTATAGAAACAACATTAATAAAAAAAAAACAGTGAAGGCTATACTTCCCAAAATGCAGGCAATGACGCATGTTTTTGTTTGTATGTGTGCATGAGAATAACTGTAATAAAATCTAAGCTGTTAAAGAAAGCAACAGGCATTATTTAAACAATGTTAACTGTGCACATACTAGAAGCCCAAATGATGATTGTCCTTGTGAAAGGAAATTGGGTTTTGACTGACAGAGAACTCCATAGAAGACGTAATGTGAAAGCATTAGCAAAATAGTGGAGAAAAATGATTATTTGCAAGTATTTTTCCCTTAAAAAGTAAAAAAAAAAATGGCAGTGAGTCAGTCAGTCAGTCAGTCAGTCAGGTACCGGTGTGCATTCAGGTGTGTTTATCCCATTAAGACTGAGCTATCTCCCCTCTCTTCATCTCCTGCTGTATCATTTCCTCACACCAGGCCACTGCATTAAAGCCAATTCAATTACACTCACAGTCAGAAGCATCAGGCTGCCTTCTCCTGCTCATTTTGGACGGCAAATACACATGCACTCACATGCACACACACACACACACGCACACACACAGCGGGACACATTACATGTAGGCATCCGCACTCAGGCACATACACCCATAAAAACCACGCACACAAACACATATACACACTAAGACACATTACTGAATGGATATATGCATGCACGCTCGTACACACACACACACACACACACACACTCACACACATTCACTCACATGTGCAGGTACATGTGATTCCCTCTTATCATCCTGGCAATGCTCTTTCAGCCAAAAGCTGAAAGCTACTCCTTAACAAACTTAAATAGCTGTGAGAGATATTAATCCTCTCTATCTCCTGTTCTCTCTCTCTCTCTTTCTCTCTCTCTCTCTCCTCCCATCTATCTCGCTGCTCACCCATTCAGTGTCCACAGTGTCACGGCCGTCACCCCGCGCTGTAATTTTGCCTACCTTATTGAATAATCGACAGCTGGAGCGTGAGAATCTGGGTCAAGGACGAGGCACGGGAAAGAACACCTATTACATTTCTTTTCAGTTTATCCCCTCTTCTTTTTTTTTCTTTTTCTCCATTTCTCCTTGGCACAGTATTGATTTTCATTGAAGAGCACTTTGCTTCATTAATGGGGAATGATGATTCAGTTTAATTTGCATTATTCATAATACTTAATCACTACCTCCACAGCTGGCATTTTGCAGTAATGATGTAACAGCTCAATAAATTCTAAACAGGAAGTGATTTTACGTTCTTTCTTTTGTCTCTGGGTGCACGAGGCAGTGAGGAAGAGAATACTTCTATCTTTGGGATAAAATGTGTTAATGTGTGCAAATTAATTGGATAGAGATATGAAGAAAAATCAACAACTCCTATCTCGTACCTTCGCAGCGAGGGAAAGGGTGGTCCCAGTTGCGGGTGGTGCCATGCTCACAGGTGAGGATGGAATGTCCCATTAGCTGATACCCCGGGAGACACTCGAAGGAGATGGACTGGCCCACGTTGAAGCCGGCCCCCACCACCACTCCGTAACGGAAAGGCTCCGGGTCTGGGCACTCCTGCAGCTCATAGGCTGAGGGAGAGAGAAAAACAAATACATCAACCAAATGAAATCTGTGAAAAGTTGCCATCAAAGCTAGATAATTTTGTTCCAAACATTTTTTTTACTGTATCTACTCTTGACTGTAAAATAGTTCAGATTACAG
Organism: Centroberyx gerrardi; assembly: GCF_048128805.1. NCBI lineage: Eukaryota > Metazoa > Chordata > Actinopteri > Beryciformes > Berycidae > Centroberyx > Centroberyx gerrardi. The sequence goes on along the minus strand of NC_136015.1, from coordinate 8,731,448 downwards.
TTAAGAAATGTGAGTTGCATCACCCAAACACATTGCAGAACATAGTCTTATTTTTTTAAACAATTACTGTATCTACTCTATTATAAAATTGTTCCGATTATGGTTTAGAAATGTGAGTTGCATCACCCAAATACATTGCAGAGCATAGTCTTATTTTTTTAACAATTACTGTATGTACTTTTGACTGTAAAATAGTTCAGATTATGGTTTAGAAATGTGAGTTGCATCAGCCAAACACTGCAGAACACAGCCTTAAAACAGGGGTCGGTGCACAAACAGATGTATGAACTGGCCATCACACCAAGAGGCCTTTGTTTGATGACAACAAAGATGACATCAAAGTAGATCAGAGAAGCGATTGTCTCCAAATGCATTCTGGTTCAGTGAACACTGCGGCAGGTATGGACGAGCCACCTGCCGCTCTCAGTTTCCTCATCGCTGCTGGAGACAGCCGACTCCGCGGCATGGCTAGCGCTAATTTGTGTGGATGTGTGAATCCTCCACTGCAGCGTGAAACTGCGGCTTCCTTCCCTCTCTATTTTCGTCTCTGATATTCTCTTTCTTTTTGATTTCTCTCTCTGTCCTTTTCCTCATCCCCCTTCTCTATCCTTCTCTGGCTCTCCTCCTACTCATCCTCCCACTCACTCCTCCTCCGTTCTCCCACCTTCTCTTTCCCTTTCAGCTGCTGAGATGTTCTCGGAGAGAAGTTTTCGCAGCAAAAAAAAGAAAAAAAAAAACCTTGCCAGGGGCGGGTTTGACTCGTGCTGAAGGAGTTTGATGCAGTCATCAGAAGTAGTGTGGGTAAATTATTCCCCCACTTTTTTTTTTCCACTGGATACAAAAGCTGAGCATGCAGTGAGCCTTGAAGAGCCGGGATATAAATATGACTAAAGAAATTGATTTCTATGGATCATAGCTTCCCTTTGTAGGAGATAAGTCATGCAAACACTGCAAAAGGGGGGCATTTCCAAATATAATGCTTGATTTATATGCTAATGTACACATAATTATGTAAATGCACAACGCTACCTTTCGATTTGCCGGCTCGTTTGTTGAATCACAAAACACAAACTTTCTGTGCCTGTTGCATTAGTAGACAGGGGGAGTGTATCCCTTGCAGCCATGCGTTTATGCAGTGAAGCCTTTCATTGGCACATGGCGGAGAAATCTTTTAAGTGATCAACTCTTGTTATATACAGAGATTTATAGATCTTGGGAATTTACTGGCTCTGCAGGTTGATTAGTTTGATACATGGAGTTCTATGGGTAATTCAGTAATGTTATGGGTTTACATGCATACAGGGGCCAACCCACAGTGAAGTGACACTAATAGTTCATAAATGAACTCACAGACGATAAAAGGAACGGTCCCAGGGATGATGATTTATCATTCTGCTTTGGCGAGTCATGATTCATCTCTATAACCTTCATTCTTACTTTGATTGTGTCAATTCAGGCAAATGGCTTTGCTCATTATAATTACATCCAATACCCCTCTGCTGAACCAAATGTAATCACTTTGCTTACTGAAAAGCCACATTTCAGCGACAGCAGACAACAAATATTGCTTGAAGTGGCCAGAAAGCTCCAGTCATACTCCACTGAGTACTACAAGGTTGGATCAAGTTTTGCAGAAGAAAAAAACCCACAGAACTGATTATATATACATATATATATATATACTGTATATTATTCTTACAGGTTGGCTCGTCCGGGCCCAAGGTTATTCCCATGCTTCCAGAAGTTCTTTAATATGATGATTTACTGCTCCCATCTTTCTAGGAGCGAGGTGCACCCTTTCTTACACCTCGCCCTGCTTGGTCTCTTACCCTGGTACTCAAACCTGAAGCCCGGCTTGTTCTGCGAATGGTCGCTATGGAAATAAACTGTGGTCTCATGGGAGGTGGTGAGCAGGGAGGAGGGGACATCTTGGCCGCTGAATCGGCCAATCACAGTGCTGGTATCGAGGGGGCCGTTGCGAATCTCCAGAAAGTCATGGTTGGCCTCGGTGGAGAAGTTGAGGAACTGAAGGTGGGCTCCTGGGAAGGGAAGAAATAACGTCACGTCTTTTAGATATTTGACCCTGAGGTGTATTATGTGATGGCCTTTACAAGAAAACGGTGGTAGGAAAGTGAATGAGAAATGCTCTTCTTCCTCAACAGCTAATGCTGAGGTGCATTTGAGCAATGCACTTAACCTCTGGAGCTACTCAGTAGCCATCAATAGATGAAATAGTTGTACTGGGCAGCTCTCAGGTGAGAATGAGTGTAACCGTATGAGTGTGAAGCAGAATAAGAGCAGACTACAACAACACATGCTGTCACTCTGCCATCTAGCCTTTCAAGTTGTACAATTAGAGATCCTTTAGTGTCAAACTGCCAATGAGCAGCATGTTGCAAGAGGCTCTCATGACGCTCACCGTAACCAACCGGCAGGTAGATTCTCCAGGTGCAGTCACTGTTGCTAGGGTAGTTGCCAGGGAAACCAGGGCTGAGGATCATGCCCTCCATCTCCTCCCGGATTCCACCACATTGAGCTAGCAGAGGGGCAGACGGGGCGTACCATGAGCATCCGAAAACAGAGGGGTGCTTCATCCAAATAAAGTTAATATTGCTCCGGGAGGCAGCTTTACAAACATAGTTAAACACAGCTCTTCGTTTAGTTGGAGAGGGAAAGGGAGAAGAAACAAAAATCATGAAAAAGAGTGTGTTATAACATAGGTTAGACTAATATGGGTTTTTGAAGGCCGTTACCGACACCAATATTTTTCGAATGAAGCTGCAGATACTGGTCTACAGGTCTACTTGACAGGATCAAAAGCCTCTGAAACAGAATTAAGACCGCCATATGACACTGAAACTCTTTTACAAAAATGTTTTCGGTGGGTTAGCAGCACTTAAGAGGTAGAGTGAGGCAAGTTTTATTGCAGACTGACACACTGCAATCCCTGAAGCTGCTGAGTAAAACACTCCCACCACATCACACCAGAATGATTTCTCTTTCCACACATTTGAAATAAAAATAACATTTTCACTAGCTGTGGTCAGGGAGAAACCTCCATACTGGAGGCGGACAGCACTGATTGGCCGATATCTTATTTAATAAAAGGCCAATATTGTCTAAACCTAGTTATCACCCGCTATTCAAGTAAATTGTAACCGAAGAAATGCATAGTCTTAGTTTAAATTGACACACCAGGAGCCAGAAAAAATAGGTCAATTTACCTCTTACAACTATCAAAGGACTCTGGAGCACTTTGCTCTATATCATGGTGGCGAGGCATATATCTCAGTCTGCCACCTTCTCCTCTTTCTCCCTCTCCTTTCATCTTTAACCACTGATGGATTTAAATGTTTCCCTGACTGAAATCCAGGACTAAGACTCAAAAGAGATAGAAAAAAAAAAAGGTATGGAAATACTGAGTAAAAGAGATGAAGGGATCGAGAAAGATGAAAAGAGAGAGAGAGATCCAGCCGTCGAAATTAAAAAAAGGGATGAAAGGACGCTGAAACTAAGAGTAAAAGAATTAGCTGAGTCAAGGGAAAAAAAAAGAAAGACAGAGGTGCTGAGAAGAAAAAAAAAAAGCAAACACAGGGAAGAAGATTAAGAAATAAATGGGACAAACACCCTACATAAGTCACAGGAGGGAGAAACTACAAAGAGAAAATCAGGGTGCTGTACCATTGTGTTTCTATAAGGAATAAGCGAGGGGTTAAATGTTATCCTGTGCCAGCAGAAAAAGCCTGGGGTAATCAGGAAACTGCTGATGCCTGTAAACGCGATGAATCTCCACCTCGACTTCAACCAATCACGGTCTGAGATGGAACTAATTAGGCAATAGTAGGTCGTTCCAATAAGTGCAACCCGTTTGTCAAGGCGCTCTCACAGAGTCTTGGGCAGGGAGACTCAAGGCGCGCGATGGAGAAGGCGCCTAATGCGGTTTCATGCACTGTGTGGCCTTGAAAGCTCAGCGTAGAGATACCGAATCCATATTAAAAGGTGCATTAGCTCAAAGATGCGGTCATGCACACACACACGCACACAAACCCACGCAAAAACACAGAAACATGCACTGTTGCCTTCTCTCTGGCAAAGTGTAACCTTCGCCGCTTTGTTTACGTCTCCGGGTGTCTTCATTCTCTGACGGATTCAGGAGCTCGGATACGCCTAGCATATTAAGTGCGTGTGTGTGTGTGAAACTCTTTCAGAGCGGTGAAAATGTATCGTTGTCACCTATGTGGTTATATGGTAATCAAATGCTGCTTGAATTCAAAGGCTGGAGGATGAGGGGGGCGGCGAGCACCGTAAGCCTTTCCACTGGGACCTTGGCCTGAGACGGTTTGTATAATGCGTGGCATAATCAGCTGTCACCGCAGCAGGCCTGTTACCTTGGGCGTGGGTGGCAAGGCGAAGGATCCCCAAAGAAAAAAGAGGCAGAAAGTAGAGAGGGAAAGGGAGGAGGGAGGGGGAAAGGGAAGGAGAGGGAGGAAAAAGAGGGAGGGGGGAGAACGGTCTTTTTTTACCTATGCAGAGAGGAGGCGGGTAGTTCCATCGTCTGACGGTTCCTGGCATACAGGAGATGTGCGAGTTCCCCTGCAGGGCGTGCGCGCGCACACACACACACACACACACACACACACACACACACACACACACAAAGACAAAGGTGCAAGAAAAAAAGAGAAAAGAACAGGCAATCAATTCATTTGCTCTCCCCATTGTCACTCAACTGTCGCTCCAACTCTTTGAACCTGCTATCTATCTCCACATGACTTCTCTCTCTGCTGTGCTCTAATGCTAAATCCATCTGAAGTGACAGAGAACAATAGAGCGGCAGCATCACAAGCATATCAAATGATCATACAGAGAGCAAAGCAGAGAGGGGGAGATTACAAGGAACCGCAGATTGATAGGTGTGCTGTTAAAACAAGCAGTAGAAAAGCATTTTTTTTCTTTTTTTTTTCTTTTCAAAAGCCCTCCAGCTCTCGCAGGCTAATTCTGCGCACAAATTAAAAAAATTGATCTGTGATGTCAGGACATATGATTGGACTGACTCAGTTGACCATGGATATCCGGAGTCGGAGGAATGCTAGCTGCCACTGTACTGAGCCGTAGGAGATTGGAGTTCAAAGCAAACACCAGGACATCTTGTCTGAGAGTGAAGTCATCTCAACTGTAAAAATGTGCTCCTTCCTCACGTGTCCCATTGATCGAGTATTGCTACTGCAACGGGTAATGATGACGTCAAACGCTTGCGAGCTGGTGGGATGATTCTGCATTTTTCATTTCCTATTTTCCCTATCTAATACAAAGCTAAATTTTTTCAACTATGATATAAAAATAGATTTGTACATACTTGACAGTTTCGTGGATTGCGGCGTTACTTTGTTCATGCCCGTGCTTTGGTGCAAAGCACTCAAATGTCAGGTGCAATAAAACATGAATTGGTACTCGGTGTACTCACTTGACCATTTGAAATTCCTGATCATACATTGGAAGTGTCACTCCTCGGAGCACTTAGAACATCATTTGGAGCAGTTTAAAACCTGGTTTGAATTTTCATATGATTATTTCATTCGATAATATGAGGAAAAAAAGAAAAATGCACTGTCATGATGAAAAGAGCCCAGCCCAGTTCATGAAGTAGCAGACAGGTAAACTAGTGTATTACTGTATTTAGATTTTGACGAAAAAAGGCAAAAACTGCTAGTTACAAATAAGCAATAGTCCTAAGAAGCACTGATGACACATTAAATGCCACAAAGGGCAACTTTCATAAATATTTCCTACCTCTGTAATGTGGGTATTTTGACTTTGGTCAGTAAATGATCATGAACTCTGGAGACTAATCACGTATGCTAGCCTGACCCAGCATTTAAGGTTTCTTTCCCAAAGACAGGTTACAGTAGAGGCAAGGGTTAACAAAGTAATGAAATGAAAGATGAGATTGTATATGAGACTGCATTACCTGAACTAATGTGCACTATAGGTTTTCCAAATGTTCAAAATTCTATTCTATTCTATTATCAACAACAGCCTATTTTAAATTTAGCTGCTCATTGAGTCATCCATCCAGTTGTCAGTTGTCAGTCAACTTGCAAGGTCACGATCAAGATATAAACAGAAAAGCGATTGTGTCATGTTTCAATCTGCCTTGGGAAACATCAAAATGAACAAAGAACTGTATCTGGAATGTCTGGAAACATATCCAGTCTACCCCGGTTTGTGTCACATTTTGATTTGTCAACTACTGTGAAACGTGATCATCGCTCGAGGAGACGACAGGGACACAGAGTGGTGGAGATTGATTGACAAAGGAAGACGATAAAGGTTTTGGAGAAAAGGTAAGCGAGCCTATATGGTTTCCATTTAACCTGCAGTGCTGAACCATGGCCTGAGGGGCGAACCGTGACCCGGGGGTAGATGTTGGAGGGCTTGGGTGCGGGGACTGAAGCATATGTGAAGCCAGGGGTTCCGTTACCTGCAGAGTATATCCGGGTTCACACTGGAAAGACACCACGTTGTTCATCTGAAGACGCTCCCCAACCTTGATGCCGTTCATGGGAACCACGGGCTCTGGACAGTTGGTCAGTGACACCGCTGAGAGAATGAAGAACGGATGAAAAGAAAAGAGGAGGGGGGAGGAAAGAAAAGACAGCAATGTAAGCATGATAAAGAAAAATAAGCAACAAGGTTAAAAAGATGACATGTCTATGCAAAATTTGACTAAAGCACTATTTAACAAAGATATCAGACTCTGGCAGCGATCTTCAGAGAGTTGGTACATGGTATGAACTGTGATACACTTACTTTTGTACTCCAGTCTGAATCCAGCAGCAGACACGCTGATATCAGAGAAGAAGTGGAGGTAGAGTTGGTTGGAGGTGCTGTTGAGGAGAGCTGGGACTGTGGTGCCTTGGGGAGAAGATTAATAGTGGAGTTTAGCAACGCTATCTCCAGCATAGGTAGAGCATAATTATCTAACTGTATGAGCTGCTGGCAAATAGCTGAAGAAACTTGTTCATTTTACAAAGTGTGTGCGTGTGTGCTTGTGTGTGCACGTGCACAAAAGGTACATGCATGAATCAATGTGTGTAGGTGTATTAGGATATTAGGTTGAACAGATGCAAAATACTGTAACCTATGTACTTGCTTCCTATGAGGGTAAAAGAGCAGAGGCAACTGTTTCTAAAGGTTGTGGGTAGGAGGAACCCAGCTGGTAAAAAAAAAATACTTCCAAAAAAATATCAGGAAACTCCTTGTTGCTAACACTATCACATGATTTACAGATACCTCCTCCAATTGGTTGTTAAATGTTAATAACACAAATGTGCGCGCCTGGCATTTCCCATCTCTTTACTTCGGGGCACATCTAACATTTACTTTTGGTCCGGTTCCAAGCACAAACACAATGAGAATTCTCTGTTGCTGTGTCCTCACTATGAGGGGAGAAACACAGATACTGTAAACAAATGCTTCACTTCATCTCCACACAGGAAAGGCTAACCTTTTTAAAAATGCGCCAAGATTTTGCAGAGGGGAACTCAGACAGATTGAATTTATCCCTTGACTATGCTGCCTGCCTTTACATACTTGCAGCTCCACTTAGCATTGTTGCAAAGCCAGATACCTGTGCCAAATGAAGCTTTTGTTAATTATAGTTTTACAAATACGCATTACCTGTCATAGCCTGCTCTTAGGTAATTGATAAGGCAATTAAGTCACCTCCACTATGCTTTTGGCAGCTACAGATAAGTGATTTTTAAAAGCTGCTTGATGTCAAGGGTTGAAGTGCTAATAAACAGAAAAATCGATTAAACACACACGCGCGCACACGCACACACACACACACACACAGCGATACCTGAGAAGCTGCCCAGCATGGTGTCAGTGTTGTCCCCTCCGTCAAACACCTCCAGCGAGTCCCAGTTCTGCTCTGTGACAAAGCTGATCACCTGGATCTGAGAGAAGAAAGAGATGATCAGAACGAGGAGATGGTGGACATTTAAAGGGAGGAAGAGGAGGAAAAAGAGGTAAGGGAAAGGAAGGGAAAAAAACGGAAGAAGAGAAACGTGAAAGGGGATGGGCTAGGATTGGATGAGCAGAATATAGGAAGAATGTGGGAAATATATGGGTAGGTAAATAAAAAATGAGGCTGACAGGTTGAGGATGAAAGAGAGAGAACACTATGAAGAGGAATATGTGAGAAAGAGACACAATGAAGGATTGGGAAAGCAGCATTGGCTAGTATCTACTACCACCTTCCCAACATAAAACATGCTTTGGAGGGTAAAAGATGGTTAGGCAATGACACTGATTGAGGATTAGATTTCCAATCAGTTAACTCCCTCATTAAAATGTCACTTAGGAGTTCAATCCCCACAGGAAACATTCCAGCATGGCAAAGGCATCGCTATGTGCAAATAAGTGACACCACAAAAGTCTTTACAATATCATGCTTAATTATATCAGCTTTATTATATCAAGCTGTATCCCATTCTTCTCTTCTCTACTTTGTTCAGTGGTTTACGGGAACCAAGATGGTTATGGGTGCCTTGAAAGGATCAATTCGCTATTTATCTTTTTTCAGATTACCCTGCTTGAAGTGGATTAAGAGAAAAAAGAATGATCAAAACCTCCAAGGATTTCACAACAGAGGAAGTTCAGAAATCTCAAGGGAATAAAAGACATAATCATCACTCTACAATGTGTCTCTCGCCTTCTCTCTTTATGTTAAATGCACTTTATGTAAGGCAATGTTTTCAAGTGGGCGGCTTTAGATGTGAAAGTTGGGACTGTGGGACATTCATAAAAGAATGTTGGATATTCTTCAATGAAAAAAAGACTGTTCAGTTTGCTCGGATCAATACTGTTTGTGCTTCAAACACAATAAACGGTTTGGATAGCATACTGTGCCATCTATCATTGCTCTCCCTCTTTAGCTAAAA